>NC_060275.1:30043130-30238114 GCF_021613505.1 Equus quagga
CTTCTTTCAAGTCCTAATGGTGGATGTGAATTAGCATTTCCTGCATGAGTCATTCCTAGACCTAAAAATGTATAGAACAAAGTTATGCATCATATTAAAATTTAGACACAAGGAGATCTGATGTTGTAACTCAATCTGATAATAAACACAGGTATATGAGATATATCACAAAACATCAGTGACCCCAGGCCTCAAGTGAGCAGAATCACAGGACAATTTTTCAGAAACTCAAGTTGAAGCCTCTTTACCGCAAGGATGGAAGAGAAAAACAAGAATAGAAAACTAGAAACACGAAGACGGTGGGAGCACAAAGTAAGCAAATGTTTTGAGTCTCAAGGGATCGTAGAAATCATCTAATCATACACCCTTGTTGCTATTTTTTTTTTGTTTGTTTTGCTTTTGTTATAGATGAGAAAACTATAGTTGAAAGAGAAGAGAATGACATTTAAAGTTATTCATCACTGATTGGCCTCACTTTGTTTATACTTCTTTTCTGAGCAGTTGAGTTTAGATCCGATTTTGAGAGGCTAAACCATATTTGAATATCCTAGCAGGGATAATTTATACTGACTCCTTTGATAAAGTGGGAAAATCTTTATGCATATGAACAACCCCCCTCCTCTCCCAACACTCACCTGCCATCTATCAATTTTCCTGGTGTAAACTTCCACACATTAGGTTTGTTTTAAGTTGGGCCCACCTGCATGCGGCCCTCAGGTGGTCAGAACATCTTGGGAGAAACACAATATTCACTAAAGTCTAAAGAGATTTAGTATCCCAGGAGAACTTATTAAGACTTCAGAATATTCCACTGAAATGCCAGACACTTTGGAAACACCTGGCAAGCTTCTCTCCCCAGCACCAAATGCCAATGCTGGTTTAACAAAATAATCTACTAAAAACACTGTGAAATCAGGGAGCGCAAAAAATGTATACTTGTAGTATGAAACTCCTGATTTCATGGAAGAAAAGCAACAGTCAGTTTGGGTTTTAGTGCAGGCTATGTGTATGCATGTGAGCAAATACTTTTGTTTAAAATGCTCTATTATTGTTCTATATGTCCATTTTTGGTAAGAAAAATAATTAAGAGGGTTGGCTAAGGAATTATAGATAAAGATCCATGTTTTGTGTAGGTATCCTATGGCCAGAAAGACACCTTTACAGGTGGAGCTCTTTTTTTTTGGAGGGGAACTATTATCCATAATACAAATATATTCACAAGAACTCACAGAAGAAGACAAAGAGTCTAGATCCTACCATTTTGATAAAACTAGAAAACTGTATAATTAAAACAGTCCTTCTCAAATGATTTTTGGTGAATGGCCAGATGATTTTTCCCCAACCCATATTTTTGTGTGGTTACTTTGGTACAATAAAATAAAGATAATTTAGTAGAAGAATGATCATATGCTTGGATATCACGGAAACATCAGATTGCTATAAAAGTTTCTAAACACTCTCTGTTTCTAGATGTATCTCATGGCAGATCAGTAATGCACACTTGACAGGCGAACACCGGTCTGCAGCCCATGCTCTTAATAGTATTGAATCAAAGAGCAAAGACACATGGCAGGTGGTAGAAGGCAAGCCTGAAGAAAGGCCTTGGAAAAAAGCCATGGGTTTACTAAACAAGAACTGAGCAAGGAAGACTCATGGCATCTACCTCATTCCAGAAGTCAGAGGATATAGACGCAGTGTGCTAGCTGACTAAATGCATTCTCTCTTGGGGTAGTATCGTAAAGCTAAGAGCCAAGAAAGAATGTCTAGGTAGCAAGCAGAGGAGGCCATCCATCTAAACACGGTCCCTAGCTAGTTTAAAATATTGGGGAAATTTTAACTATTGAGTGGAACCAGTTGGGGACAAGCACAGGCATAGGTGTTAGAGAATACATGCTTAGCCAAATCTCCTCTGCCTGGACCATGATTTCCTCCTTGGTGAAAGGGGAAGAGTAAAATATCTGATAAGGGCGTTATTCTGGGTATTAAACACCGGGGAACGAAAGAAGCACATGGTATATTCCTGACGCAGGGTAGACATTAATTGAATGGGGGGCCCTTTACCTTCTCTTCTTTTCAAGACTTCCTTTGTGCTGAAGTCTTTAGAAAATGAGGAGGTTAATTTAGATCCTTGGGGGCCTCTGAAAACACTAACATCTCTCTCTTTCTCTTTCTCTCTCTCTCTCCCCTATCTCTCGGTCTTTCAATTTTGAAATGGAGTGGGGAGGGAAGCAAGCACTGGTAGTGGGACTTCCTTATACACTGTCTTGCTTTGGGATGGTTTTCCACAAATGACAAAGCAGAATTATGTGGTGAATTAAAAACAAGCCAATTTGTTTTCTCATTGCTGTGTGTCTTAGATGAGAGATTGCCCTGCCCACCTCTGCCTCAATTCAATTCCCTCCCCTGTAGAAGGGGCAACAGCCACCATGATTCTCCATTTGGGAGTCTGGGAAGGAAGGAAAGGAGAGCAACAGAGACTGTTTGCCAAGATGGAAGGATTCAAAACACTCTGCAGCAATTCCCTCTATTACTCTGAGATGTAGGAATTGCTTTTTCCTGGAACCTGGCAAAGATAAGAAAACTGAACACGATATACAAAAGAGAAGATGAGGCTTAGGTCCTGGTCTTATCAGTGGTCAGTCTGGCTTTGAATTATCTTAACAGTGGGGATAAGTTCCAATTCAAGGTGGGAGAGCTTAAGAGGTTAAGAACACAGATGTTGGAGTCAGACTGCCTGACTTCAAATCCCAATTCTGCCACTTAGAAGTTTTGTCACCTAACTTCTCTGTGCTTACTTATAAAACGGGGATAATATAATTATTGATTCCACAAAGGTGTTGTAGGATTAAATGAGATAATATGTGCAAAGTTCAAGGAACACTTTCCGGCATATAGACACTTTTAGTAAGTATTGGCATATGTACACTCCACCAGAGGCAGTGTGAACATGTACTAACAGCAACTCCTACTGAGTCCAACAGGGGCTGGATGCTCCGGAAAATCCAGAGTTTTCACTTCAATCTTTACAACTGTTGATGCTGAACTTGTAGGCAGCAGGTGTCCACTGGGAGTAGCGTGAGATAATGGTGATTCTGTTGGAAAGACATGATCAATCCCAGAAGAACAAGCAACTTGGGAAGTCAAAAATTTCATGCTAAAAAGAGGAGCTGTGGAAGTCTCTAACTTTTCCACGTGCCGTTACTCCTCAGTGTGGGAGCCCGACTGTAGCAATCAAAATCAGAGAACACCATGATATATCACATGATGATGTATGAGGGGAACTGATTGTGGGGCCAGAGGAAAATGGAGTAAGTGTTCATTTAGAGACAACAAAGCCCTCCTCCTTTGAACACTGGGCCATGATCACTCTTAGTCCAGGGATGAACCCTGCACCTTCTCAACCTGCACTTCCTTCTGGGCCCCCACTTTGGTGAGCGATACCCCTATTTCTCTAATCAGTGAAGCAGATGCCAGGTCTGCTGACTCTGCCCTCAAGCCTTCTCTGGCATTTGTCCCTTCAGCAACACCCCCACTGACCCAGCCCAGCTTCAGACCCTACTGCCTATTACTTCTCATACGGACCAAGGGCACTGGCTCATTACTGGACCTCCTCTTCATTTCATCACACCTCCTACATCTAGTGTAACCTTTTTGTAAGTAGTTCTGACTCTGGCCCACCCTCAAACCTTCAATGGCTCCACTGTCTTCAAATGGATGTCAAAATCCAACCTCTGGATCCTGATTCAAACCAATCAACTGTAAAATGACATGTTAACATTATCAGAGAAATCTGAATATGGTTTGGGTATTAGAAAATATTAAGGAATTACTGTTAAGTTTGATAGGCGTGATAATGACCTTGTGATTATATTTGTTAAAAAGGTCTTATGCTTTAGAGAAGCTTACCGAAGTATTTATGAGTGAAATAAATTGATGACTGGGATTTTTTTTAATACTACCCTCAAAATTAAAATTAAAAACAAAAGTAGCTGGGAGTATGCATAAAGTAATATTGGCCAATGGTAATGATTATTGAGGTTGGCCCAGCGGTATGCTGGAGACCAATCGTGTCGGCTCTGGAAATCTGACTATCAAAGACTTTGCAAGCAGGTTAAACAATTGGCAGCTTAAAGCTGGTCATGGTGGGGATATTTACACCACAGAAATAAGCAAATACTACAAATCAGGGCTTTTTTGGGCAGCTTATCATTGAAGTTGAATAATAGATAATAGAAGTCGGGTAATACATGGAGGTGTATTATTCTTTTATGCCTACTTTGGCATAAATTTGAAAACCTCAATAATAGTTCATTAAAAAAAAGTTCAACTGTTTTTCCAGACTTCTAAGACCGTCTGAAGTTTGGTCCCAACTTAATTTGCAACTATTATCTCCATCATACTCCCTCTGAACCAGGGCAATTAAACCACTCCAATCTCTAGAACACACCCAAACATCTCTACCCTTGTTCTGGTCTTCATCAAGGCTTCCTCTGCCCTGGAATAAGTTCATCACCTCATTTCCTTCTCACCTATCTTGGTCCAGGTACAATGGCACCTCTACCTGGAGGACTTCCGTGCTTGCTCCATATAGATACAATTTCTCCTTCCTGTGAATTCTTAAATAATTTAACCTGTACTTCTCTGACAAAAGAAAACATTGAATTCACTGTGCGTGGCAGGCATCATGCTAGGTTGCTTTCACAACATTGTCTCATCTGACCTTCACAAGAATCTGTCAGATAAGTTGGGCAAATTTTTTGCTTAATAAAGAAAATGAGGATTAAAGACATAAGTAACTTTCCCAGGGTTACAAAGCTAACATTAGTGGCAGAACTTTCTAGAATTGTCAAATTCTGGAGAAGAGTCTGTGCACAGCAGGGAGCCCCACAGAAAGGTCTCCATGGGTGTCTCTGAATGAAATGGCAAGTCCATGACCAAAAGCCCTGTTTTCTCTACAATGAACAATGTTTCTCTGTGTGTCCTGATTTACTCTCTTCTTACCTTTCTCTACAACGTACCCTTGGCCATAGCAGCAATGTACATTTTAGAAATTCCTCAAAAATGGCTACTTTTTATAGGACAGCCATTATTAAACATACCCCACAAAATCCTGTATGAGGCACTCTTGAAGTAAAACTTCATTATTCCTAAAGGAAGTATCCTCTTTTCCTCTGAGATAATGGGCAGTTTATAAAGGAGGTGGGGACCAAGTCCTTCAGTGGGTGCTTTCCTCTGTGTGGGGTAGGTCTTTTCAAGGTCGTTCCCAGCACTGTGGCTGGACACATGAAACCTGCATCTGAGTTTGGACTCCACAGTTATGGCTATTTCTTCCCCACATCCCCCACCCAGGCACAAACGCCCACAGGCACATATATGACGACTTTACTGCAAAGTTTAAGCAATCTTCACATCTCTGTAGGAACCAAGAAACAAAGAAGAAACAAATGCCAAGAAGCCCTGGATGCTATTTGTATCCTAGAGGAAGGCACTGGATCCAGCCTTTGCCTTGGATTGCTCCTGGCAATCTCAGCTGCAAAAGGAATGGAATGTCTAGCAAGAGGGGAGTGGTAAATAAATGACGGTACTAGCAACTGGACAAAAATAGCCAGCTGCTAGAAGATTTTCCAGTGACAGGGAAAGCATGCAAACAAACAAAAAAGAAGGTAACATAAAAGCATATAAGTATAACATCAATTTTGAAAAAATCCAATAGATGCATATGTATATGTATAACAAAGATCAAAAAACTATACCCCAATATGCCGTTTTCTATATTCTAGGGTGGAATAACAGGAGATGTATTTTCTTATGTCTTTCTGTATTTTCCAAATTTCCTTTTTTAAAATTAATTTTTTATGGTTAACATCCATTACCAAACATAGTTACAATTTTTTCTTGTGATGAGAACTTTTAAGATCTACTCTCTTAGCAACTTTCAAATATACAACAGAGTGTTATTAATTATAGTTACCATGCTGTGCATTACGTCCCCAGGGCTTATTTATTTTGTAACTGGAACTTTGTACCTTTTGACCCTCTTCACCCATTTCACATTTCTACCATGAACATCTATAACTTTTATAGTGAGGGGGAAAAAAAGAATAAAAAGAAAAATGGAGAAGAAAGCATATGATTGTTGGACTTTTATGAAAGGGAAGAGATGCTTTCCCATATTTTTTTGGGGATTGGAGAGGGATGGTCTTGCAAAAGGGGATGAGGGTCCTTAATTCCCATTATCCAAAGATAAGAAAGGAGGGGACTCAAGTGCATCTGTTCCTTCAAAAAGCAAGAAGAACAGGACATTGGAAAAAGAAAGATGTGTCTGGAGGGAAACCAAATGGAAGAGAAGAGTCTGGGTGGTTTAGGTGTGAATTTCAGAAGCTTTTCCATCTGTGGCTTTAAAACGTGCTGAGAATAGTAACCACCTGTCAGCCCCAGGCCTGACTCCAGGAGACAGTGCTACCCTGCGTGGTCCAGAAGCCAAGCTCACCAGCCTGGGAAGAAGCCCCACCGCTAACGTACAAGTCTTACAACCCTGGCATTCGCCATCAGGCTCTACCTACAAAGTAATGTGTTTGTTTCCAGGAATGAGCATGGTGTCTTTACAAATTAATAACCATGGAGAGAAAAGCAGATAGTCACTTCCATACCCTCCTCTTCTCTATCTGGATGCAGAAAGGAGGACAGAGGCAAAGGGACAGAACAGTCCAGCTCGATATAGCTGCCACTCTCCACACAATCAAAGCTGAGAGTCACCAAAGATTAGTGAGGAAATCATGACTATTTTCCCTAAGAGGCTGCAGCAGGAACAGGCATCAAGAAAAAAAAAAAAAAAAAAAACCCTTTTACATGCAGTGATAGGTGCAGACCAGACTGTGTGAAAGCTGGCAGGCCCTATTACAGTTCCCCCAGGAAGGGGTCCTCCACAAGTTCTCTCCTGAAAGTCAGTGACAGTTCTTGGAAGGGAACATGCCCGTGAATTATTGTGGACATCAGGATGCATGGGGCTCAGTTTCATCTGAAACCCAAAGAGAGAAGGGGAAAATAACAACAGAAGCCAACAATTTGGTGTAGCGGGCTGGGGAGCGGGGGAACCCAAAGCATGTGGGCAGTGTTCTGTTTCTGTTGGGAAAAGCACCCCAAAGGGTGGTGTTGAGTTGAGACATATCCGGGCTTTTTGATTTAGGAATAACACTGAAGAATTAACTTTGATCTGGGCATGACACTCTGGCCACAAGATTCCCAGGGCTTCCTGGCCTCAGGAACATGCATCCTGAGGAGTGAAAAATGTGCATTTATGCTTCCAGCCTCGGGAGGATGACACACAAATGGAATAATGTGGAAAGGTCAGACAGAACCAGGGGAGTGAGCCATCTGCACCAGCAACTGTGGGGCTGTCTGTGGGGGAGCCTGGAAGCTGCCTTTCTAGGATCATGGCCTCGAATGTGATGGACGGACCCCAAATATATCTAAATTAATAGTTCATTTTAAATCTAGTATCAAGAAACATGGAGAAAATATGATCATCTCAGAGAGAAACAATACCAAAACACACACAAACACACACACACACGCACTCACACCCCTTCCATAAACTCAGTCTCTGCTAGGTATCCTTTTCAAGCCACAAAAGGACAACACACAAAGCCTTTTTTCCTTTCATTCTTATAAATTTTCAGATAAAAATAAACTTTAGCTAGGATGCCACTGTGTACAAACATAGGTGTGGAAATGAGTAGGATATGGGTAAATGTTGATTTTCTTTTGTTTTTAGTTTACCTGGAAGTTTGTGTGAATATGTAAATAAGCACTGTAATTAATTACCAGTTCCTAATTGTTGTTAAAAGGCTTATTGGTTAACTCTTTCTAGAACCTCACTGCATCCCTGATGGAAGGATCAACAAGCTGTGATGGAAACACCCAAAGTGGCGTATGGATTTATCCTGACTCTCACCAAGGGGGCCCTTTATTTTCCTCATTCTCTTCCTTGAGCCTCTCACTTTCCACCTCTGTTTTCATACCTAACTCTCTGTATGATCTGGGGCTGCTTCTTATCAGGATTCTGGTCCTCAGTTTCCCCAGAAGTAAAAAGGGGCTCACAAGATGCATCCCACATAGGGGAAGCATAATGAGGGCAGGGTGAGCTCTTGGATGTGAAACATATTTAAAGAAAAAAAAATTACCAAATACATGGAATTTTTGCTACTATAAAATTACTTGCTCCACTCCAGAAGTTCTCTGCCTTTAGCTATGACGTTTCTACCCACAAATGTATAGTACCGTGGTATCTTAAGGTACTGAGTTGGGAAGTGACAGAAAGTTTCATGTTGAAAAGGGGACAGGGGCAGGGACGGAGTCCCACAGTCCCACAAAGCCTTGGGCTTACCTCTCTTTGCATACATGCTCTTTCTACACTGGGGTCCATGGGGAACACAAGGACTTCTGTGTCTACTGTGTATTTGTGTGTACGTGTGTTGGCACTTATGTCTTTGTGTGTAGACAGTAAGTCCCTTCCAGAGACAAGGAGGGTGATTTTCCATCTTCATCAACTGCCAAGGAAGTCCCCAGAGAGCCCTTGCCTGTGCCCTCTTGTGGTTTGCCCATGCGACCTCCAAACGGCAGTCTGGCCAGAGATAATAGTGGCCATTTCCTAACCAACATCAGCAAAACTAACCAACATCAGCAAAACTCAACCATCTGCCTCTGCAGGAGTCTGAGATTGACCTGGCCGCCAGACTACTGACTGCAAGGCATTTGCACACAGACTACAAAAATATGAACATCCTGTTGCAAAAAAGAGAAATACACGAAGGAGAACCCAGCTGCATCCCACCCTCCACCTCCTTGGTTTACCCCTTCTTAAGCAGAGTCACCTACAACCACACATTCCAAGTAACTTGGTCTACATTTTTTTCCACTATAAAGTAGTAAGAGAGAATAGAAAGAAGTTGTTTTGTTCGAGATGAGATGAGAGATAGGAGTGGGAGGGAGAGGGCAAGCCATGGGGTCATTGTCAAGGTTGGCACCTCGAGTCAGAGAAGCTGGAGATCCAAGGTGGGGGTTTCTGCCCTGGTGTCACCTTTGTTTGCTCACCACCAGACTATGGAACATTTCAAACTCCCGAACTTCATGAAAGGATCAGTGGAACTTACCTGTGGCTGAAATCCTTTGAGGTCGCTGGCTGCAAGGTCACTGGCTGTGAGGAGCTGGAAAAGAACAAAAGAGTTTTCCTTAGTGATACTTCTCAAAGTTTGCATACAGCATCCCCAGGACAACTGATCTGCAATGGACTTACCGTAGCCTCGATCCAGAGCTAAAGCAGCCGCATCACAAAAGGCAAACGTGGTATTTCTGAGCTAGGAACCTAGACTGAATGGCCTTCTCACCTTGTGTCTACCACATCTCTGACTTCACTGCTTCCCTCTGCTGCCCTTTCCCACGTTCTTCCTATGTGCCGACAGTTCTTCAAAGTGCTTTAAATTAGGGATCATGGACTATGTGTGGACTTCAGCAGGTCCACAGACTCCTGAAATTGGAATTACAATTACTCACGAGTCTATAGATATACAGTCATGTGTCACTTAGCAACGGGACATGTTCTGAGAAATGCATTGTTAGTTGATTTTGTCATTGTGCAAACATAACGGTGTGTACTTACAGAAACCTACCTGGTATAGCCTACTGCACACTTAGGTTATATGGTACTAATCTTTTGGGACCACTGTCGTATATGCGGTCTGTCATTGACCCAAATGTTGTTATATGGCATGTGACTGTATACATTTCCTTAGGGAGAAGGTACTCGCCTTTCTTCCTACCATCAAAGCAGTCTATGATTTTACACGTTAAAGAGACAGTTAAAGGCCCATCTTCTGGAGGGCTGCTGCTTCTTTTTTGAATCAAAGCAGTAAAAATGACCCTTTCCTCTTTCCAGCTACATGACTCGGTTTCCCTTTGCCATATGTTGCCTTTGATCTCACATACTATTTAGGTGTTCACAGCTTATGCCTGAAACTATCATGTACAATATTAGAAGATAAAAGTCAAGTTTATATATTTTCTCTGACTTTATGCCTAATCAATATTAAAGGGTAAAGTTTTAACATTTTTGCATCCTCTCCAGAAAGCACTCGATGGAAGCATATGATTAATTAATAAAATAATCATATTCTTTATTGTTATTCAAAAATGCTGGGAAAGTGTGAAATAAAGAGCAAAAGGGCAGATGCTTATTTTGATTCAGGGAGTGTGACTGCTAGCTTTGTTAGGCCTGGAGAGGGTTTGCAAAAAATAAGGAAGATTTCATGTTTGCTGAAACAATGTTTTGTTTGGTTCAAGAAAGACAGGGAGTCAAGCTGGGCTCCAGCACCTCCAGGCTTCAGAAAAGCTCAACTGGGCTTTTTAGCTTCTCTAAATGACTTTGCCAAAAATGATGCGTAAAGCGGTGTTAAGACTGGAATAGCACAGAAAGGAGGTGGAGAACGTAAAAGCTGTACCTTTCTCCCCACACCCAGCCCTGCAGGCTGGATTCCCCACATGGAAGGTCCTGGGAAGGCTCATCATCCTGGTAGAGAGCCAGGTCAGCCCCTCCGATTGTAATGAAGCAGCTAAGTAACAACCCATTGGGGTACTTGACTAAAGACTAAGGGATAAACATAATTATAAGACTTAGTCCCTGCCTTCAAAGAACCTACAATTTGGTGGAGGGATACAACATGTGCACATCAGTGTGAGCAGAGTATAAGCATCAAACTGTACATAAGGCCAGAAAGGTCAGGGTGGGGCTGCTGAAATAAGATGGCATTGGAATGGGCCTTGAAAATGGAAATGTGGCAGGGCGAGGCGCTATTGGTGGGACAGCTGGAAGAACAAAGATGGAAAAGGGATCCACTGATCCCAGCACACCCCTTTGCATCTACTCACTGCCAGCCCCAGCATATGTTAAGGAGGAAGGGAGGGCATTATGATACACTTCCTAGGGCACACAGGTAGTGCATGTATTTGGGATTTAAATCCAAAACTAAATTATCCCAAAGCTCACCATCTTTATTCTATAACATAATGTCTCTGAATTATAGCACATTGGAGATAATTTGCTGGGGAGATGCAGCTTAGGGAAAAAGATGAGTGCCAGACTATGAGTCAAATGAGCCACGGGCAGTAACGTAAAGCATGAGTCCCTATAAATGACCCTTGACTGACCTTTCCTTCTAGACATCCTTTTATTTAATTGATAATGACCATCCACTCTTCAGACCTTATCAGTACAGATTAGGCCTCTAACTTGAGCTGAGCACAGGTTAGGATGGAGCTGGGGACAGAAAGGCTGGGGTGAGGTATGGGCATGGGAGTGACCCCTACACGGACAGGGCAACCAAGATGTGTTAGTGTATAAGAATCAAATCTCAAATTCTTTAGGCCCTGGAATCCCAGCGGGCAGGGACCCTCCCACCACCTTATAACAGGGTTCATTGGGTAGATAGCAGGCATGGGACCAAAACATCTAGTTCCTCCTAGTTGTGAGAAGCCACAACTGAAAAGAAACCCAAAGGTGTTCAAAGCATCTTAAAATACGCACTATCCCCTCATACCAGTGGTTTTGGGATTGAGAAATCACCAGATCCACTTGACTGGAAATAGAAATATGGCATTTTTGGTAATTATGCCTTATCTTCCTAGCTCAACAAAATTAGGATCTATCCCACCCTCCATGAAACCTTAGATCCTATTTCTCTTCTCTTAAGAAGGAGCCAGATGCACACAATTTAGTTCTTAATAATTTAACATTCTGTTTTGTGCTGTTGTATGTATTTTTCATTTCATTCTTTTCACCTAACAAGACTGTGCCTAACAAGACCATGGTCTATATCTTATGTCCCTTCTGCATCTCTCAAAGTGTTGAGAAGAGTCTGGACATATAATTGCTCAATAAATGCCTGTTGGTAAAATTACTTATAAGCCAAGTGGGGAATACTATCAACCTACAAGTGAGGACTAGGGTGATTAAATTGCTGAGCCTAGAGAAAAGAAGTGTGAGAGATGGCTTATGACATCCTTCAAGTCGACAAGAGGAAATGGCACTTGGCATCTAGAGCATTTCCTGCATGAAGTAAGCACTCAAATATTTGAATGAATTTATCAACTCTGCCGATGGGAACAAGCTCTTCCCTATCCACTAGGGAAGGTTTTACAGGAGAATATTGGCTTATACTTCAGTGTAGGAGTCAAAGGTTAAATTGAAGGAAGGACAGTATGAAAGTGAAAGAGGCTCAGCAGTGAATAAGCCCACACCAGAGAGAGAGGGGGATCTCCCCTTCCTGTGGATGAAACAATAAAATGTTCAATGGGTCCATTGCAGAGGTTCAGACATGTTAGCTTATCTGATGGTGGGTTGGGGGATGCAGGGAGGTGGTGTCAAGGATGATTATCAAGTAACTTCTCAAACTTCTGATTCTTTACCTTGGGGCTGCTGAACTATTTCACTCACCATCTACTGTGCATTTCAGGTGTCACCTGACCTGGGAAAAAACCAAAGGCAAGTCTTGTGACCTCCAGTCTCAGTGGTTCCCAAAAGAACGCAGTGTGCAGAAGTCTGCCTTCTCTCACCATCCAGCCAGGACTCCCTGCATGACTGGCCCTGGGTTCTAACCATGCTCTAACCAAACACGTGAGCTCTTGGGCAAAACGCAGGCCCTGCTCCTTGGTGTCTCTTTGCAAAACGTTGCCCCTTTCCAAAGCTAGTTATTTCCTAGAAGTCTATACATTCTGCACCCAGGAAAGAAAAAAGGGCCAGACCTCTGCACTGAAATATGGTGCTCACATGTGGATTAGAAATACCGGACAGGAACTCCTCTTGTATTTCGAAATTCGAAATCACAGACTGCTTAGATCTGGACCCCAAAAAGATTTCCAATCTTATCGAGTGTCAGGACCTGAAGGAGAGACTTGAAGGTTCCTGGGTGGATGGGGAAATCCTCATGTCCCTGAGGGTTCAGGAGCCACCTCTGCTGGGGAAGTAGAGTAAAGGAAGGTGGTATAGACAGAGGACCCTACTGTATCTGCCTCTCATCCTCCCTTCAGCCAGTGGCTCTACTTTTCCCTCTTTCATGCATGCAACTTCATTTGGGATCAAATGTTCTGCCACTGTAATAAATTTTAGAACTCCAGACTAAGTCCTTACTTTGCAGAAGAATTTGATAAGTGACTTCTTTAAGATCCCATTGCCAGTTAACAACAGGATGGGGTGGGTCCCTTAACCCCTAGTTCCTCTGCAGAAATGTCCACTAGTGATCATCTCAGTCTAGACCAATCTTAACACCCAGACAGAACCAGGTGCTGGCCTCTGTCCTGAAGGTGGCATCGATGTGCACAGAAATTCAGGGGAAATGGAGGCATGGGCAAGAAGAGACGGGCATGCCTAAAGGACACTGATCTAGACGCTCTCCAAATCCTCCTCCCTACTGTGATCCTGTTCTCCTTCCATCCCACTGGGAAGCTGTTCACTGCCCAGAGCAGGTAGCTGTGTGTGGAGGGATCCAAGACAGGGAGGCAGAGAGGGAGGAAAATGAAATCTGCCCTGGCTCTGGGGACTTCAATCAGGCTGAAGTTAATGAAAAGGATCCTGCCTTTTCCCAGGATGGCTAACTGCCTGCACTGCTCCCAGTGAGAGGGTTGAGCAGGTGTGGGGGAGAAGGGCAGACAGAATTACATTTAAAAGGCAAAGGAAGGAGGAAATTCTTTCATCTCCCTGGTGGAGCTGGGCAGTGTTCCTGGGGCCCTGTCTCAGACCATTCTCATTCCTGACACGTCTTGCTGCTCTCTGGAACAATCTACACTCAAAACATTAGGATGATGACCCTCTTTTCTATTTTTGAGGAGCTGCAGTTTCGCTCTTGGCGCAAGTTCATTTTTTTTCTGTCTCTCCCAGCCTAAGGGGTGGGTTGGAGAGCAGAGAGGATTGGAGTAGGATGAAGGGAGCTGTGGGGCCCTAAGGAGGTGAGAGGAGAAATACCTTCAGCTTCCCATGCAGAGGCATTCTACTCTCTGGCTCCTCTCCCACCCTGCTCTCTGAATGGGGTTCTCTCTTTGCTTCCCTCACCAAAAGTCACCCCCAGTACAGCTACAGCAGCATCCCCTTGAGAACTCTGCAGGTATAGGGCTGCCCCTCAAATATCTTCCTTCCCACCTGCTAACTTGACAGCTCTCAAGGCTTCCCTCAAAGGAGGAAGGAGGCTGCTCCACTTTTCTCCCTGTGTCCTCCTGCGCCAGGAATATCACTTCCCTTCTGCTGGCCCCTTACCAAAAGCACACACCCCACACCTGGGTAGGCTATGGCCCAATATATCCCCATCAATCCCTCAGGCTGACTCAGGACACATGCATCTG
This sequence comes from Equus quagga, assembly GCF_021613505.1. Classification (NCBI taxonomy): domain Eukaryota; kingdom Metazoa; phylum Chordata; class Mammalia; order Perissodactyla; family Equidae; genus Equus; species Equus quagga. The sequence goes on from NC_060275.1 coordinate 30,057,516, forward strand.
GGAAGGGGGTCACTAACACAAAAAGGGGAGATGTGGGTCATGCTGGACATTTGACCAGAAGGATCTTAGTCTTACAGACATGCAGCTGGACAAACTGAAGCCTGGTTGCCTTGACATCCTCTAGGTCATTTGCTCTTCCCAGATATTTCCTCCTAAGTGGGCCAGAGAAATAGATGATGGCATGTAAGATGGATGGATAGGTGAATGGGTGCGTAGGTAGGTAGATAAAGAAACAGAGCAAAGATGGCTTTGGGGAGAATAAATGACCCATTTTCAAGTTACTCCTGAAGATACTATCCTTTCCTTAATAAGACTTCTACTTAACCTCTCCTCCCCTTCAATCTACTCTCCTTTCCCCCTTCTATTTTGTAGGAAATGGATTTTTTTCTCCTTCTTTATTTTGTGAAGCATCACTTGCTTCTTATTTTGGCTATGGGATGGAACCTGAACTCCATTCCACCCCAACCCCTCAACCTAAAAAAAGGGAGACAGTCTATATGGAAGTCAACATCCCAGCAAGTGGAGACAAACATCCAATCATATGTGTGACTGAGGTTGTTGGAAAACAACTAGCCCCACTCTCTACCTTGGTGAAAATAAAACAGGTTCAGAAAGATTGTGACTTACCCAATGAAAAATCTGGAACAACAAATCCAATCATATGTATGTAACCCAAAGAAAGTTTTGGATGCCTTAACACCAGGGAGACTGGGAGATTATGAAAGGGGAGGGGAGAGCTGCAAGTTAAGTCAGAGGTTAAGACAGAGAAAAAGAAAGAAGGCTAAGGAAGGTTTCTGCCAAGCAACAGGCTGTGGAGCCACAGACCATTAGTGAGTCCACAGCTCTACCAGGACCACAGAAGGAAATGTGGAGACCGGAATAAGGGAGGCAAATGGGACCAACAGGTTGCTCCACCTCACAGGGATGATAAATGGAGCACTGCTGTACAAAAGGGCAGGAGTTAGACTCAGAGGGAGAAAACTAGTGTCCTAGTCCTGATTCTGCGTCTACTCACGATGGGATATGTTATGAGTTCACTTTTACCTCCTCAGGTCTTATTTTACCACCAATAGAATGAATTTCACGTTCCCTCTTGCCCCACACTTCTAGCAAAGTGTCCCTCTCACCTCATGGATGAAAAAGAGATAAAACAGACTGTCTATTCTCCTTCTCTCTTCTTTTCCAGCCACTTTCTCCCCCAAATACACACCTCTAAGAGGTTGTCTACACTATCTGGAAGAATTCCTCATCACAAGGACAGAAGGGAGGGCAATGAGACAATCTTGTACTGTCTCTCCATTATTGGTATTCAAATAGGAATTTAGTCATGGGCACTCAGACTGCCACACGGGTTCACCATCCCAGTGAGACTGCAGTCACATCCACATCTGAGCTAAAGGTACACAACCCTACAGTTCAAAAGACATTAGTTCTAACTGCCAAGGCATCTGGGGTGGGTGGTGCAGAGGCCAAGCAGCCAGCTTCCCACCAGCCTATGAAGCAAGTTACACAACTGAAGCTGCTGTGAAGCTGTTACACACCCATCCTAGGTGGGTTGAGTGTCCTTTAGCTACATCCCCTCAGTCTCACGGAATTTTAAAGGTTAAACCTGAAACCACTGACACCTCCAGTCTTAGCTTCAGGCTGCCTTCCAAAAGAGCAACAAGGATGATTAATAATAGGCTGAATATAACCCCAAGCAAGCCTGGTCTTGGTCGCTTACATTTTTCTTTTATTATTTTTTAAATGATGGGGTTCTAATATTTACAGGCATGATCTGTAACAAATTTCCCTACATATGCAGCCAAAAGAGCTTTTACATTTTTTTTTTTAAAGATCCCATGCATAACCTTACACATATAACCCATGCTCTTACAGTGGTGTGCATATTTGGTTGCTGTCCAAATCACAGCTATTTCAGCTTCTGGGTGGGAATGCCTTTATTCCTTCTTCTTGCAGATTAGAGCTGTAACTACCAAGACCTAATGAAAGAAGAGTCCTCTACATGCCCTAATCTAGAACTCATTAAGACAATGCATCTTGTTTTACATTATTTGAACCTAGTGAAACTACAGAAGCTCATCTTGCCCTTTTTGAATTTCCCAGTAGAATTATTTTTAAATATCTTGTTCCTCAGATGGAGAAAACTGGATTTCATGGAGGGCATCTTGTGTGGTGTTGGGTGGGAAGTTTACAAAGGCAAACCTGGTATAAACTAGTGGTGCGGATGTTCATGTTCCCATTTATTATTTCAGTAAGAAGTAGCTCAGCAGGGTTAAGTCGTTTCTGAAGTGACACCGTTAGTAGGGAGGTAGAACGGCATTGGAGCCTGGTTTGGCTGACTCATGTTCTTGTTCACTGCATCATAATATTCTATGAGCCCCGTGGCTGCTTTGGAATTAGAGGTTCTATCAGGGCCTCCATAATGCTTCTGACACTTCAAAATAGACCATGCCTAGAAAACTTATAAAGCAGTGGTTTCAAACCATGCCCAAGGGAGCTCTGGATTCCACAGAAGGGTCTTGGGGATTGTGAGGTGGGTGAGAGGAGCCGAGGTGGGGAGTTCCTGGCCCCAATCCCATTTTATCCAGAACAGCATAATTTGGATTGCTACTTTATACTGGACTTCCATGCTAAGAACTATTTGATTTAAAGCTTTATAAAAAAAGAAATTTTGAAAATTCATATCGTAAAAGAGAAGATCCTACATAGGTGAGAAAACCATTTCCCGTACTAACAGAATATACCTGGAGAAAGAGAATTAGCCAGCTCACCTCTTTAAAGATGTGAAGATTGTCACCTCCTACTAGGAGCAGAATGGCTGCAATGACAAGACCTCATTTTAAGAACACTGCCTTTAGTACTTGCCATGAGTCACTCATCAGGAAAATGTTTTCTTGTCCTTTCCTTATACTTTCTGCAGACAGTGATGCCTGCTCTCTTCATGTGAAGTTCAGCAAGCTAGACACTTAAGAAAGCATAACTAATTTACCAGGAAAGGAAAGAGTTAAAGATACGTTGCTTCTCAGGAGCTCAATCTGGGCTGTAGGGCATTTCCTTCAAATAAAATGAAGAAATCACGTTGCAAGCATCTGTGGGCCATTTCCAAAGTCCGTAAAAGGCCAATAAAGGAGGTTCCCCTCACTGAACATATGCCAAGCAAAGCTGGATGCTGAGGGAAAATCCATCCTCGTCTCCTTCTTCTCATCATTTGCTGAATTTCTGCTTAGAACTGACCAGATGATCTGCTCACTTGGCCCCAAGACTAGTATTAAAGCTTTCTAATGCATCCCCTTGGCGAATCCCAGAAAATTGATTTACACTCATAGGCTCACTGAGCAGCAGAGAATGGAAAAGTCAGAAGGTGCTTGCTTCAGAGTGTCTGAGCACTGCAGTCAAAAGCTCTGCTCCTCAGCTCAGTGGAGCCAATTTGGCTGAGATCTGGGCCCCTCGGGCCAAATCTGGAGCAATTAATCACAATTACAGGTGAATATCTAAAAGGGGTAAAGTCAAGCTGGACCCAGTGATAGCTAAACCTTCTAGCTTCAGGAAGGCACAGCTTTTGTAAGCCTCAGGTAAAACAGAAGAAGCTCCACCGGAAAGCCTATCCTGAATGCTTGGCAATTATAATATGAAAAATAATTGAGTTTTCAGGACCTACTTCTGCCTGTTGTCGTACCAGGTCAATGCTTTAAGTCTATTATCCCTCTCATTCTTCCCTTTATCGACGCAGCATAACATTGTTTTTACCAGTTTATGTCAAGCAAACTGAGGCTCAAGTTGGTTAAATAACTCACCCAGGGCTACGGAGGCAACAAGTGGCAGAACTGGCATCTGAACACAGTTCTGAATCATGACAAGTCCAGTCCTCTGTCTAAGGCATCCGTGATCCCCACTGGGAATCTCAAAATGGAATAGTGCTTTCTCCCTCCCTCTTCTGCCAGGGAGTCATCCCTGGCCCCAGCAACACTGTTACCACTACTAAGCGTGCCCCTAGATGACCCGCCATGCTAGTAGGAGCCACGCTTCCCATCAGCCCCATGCAGCCTCACAGTGTAGGTATCTAAGGTTAACATTCTACGATCTTGATCTTCCTCTCAAATTTCTCTGAACTCAAGTTGACTTTTTTCAAAGGAGCTTCGTTCCTGAATCCTGGCTGACCAAGGACTCATTAAAGTCTGCACTGTACACTGTACACTGCTGCACACATTGTTAATTATCACGTGGCTCTTCTCTCCCTAATCAGTTACCTCCTCTCCCTCCCTGCTTCCTTTCCTTCTTTCCTTCCTCTCTTCCATCTTTCCTTCCAGCTAATAAGAGCATACCAATTCCAGGCACCATCAAACATGCCGGGAATCCCCATAAACTACTAAATGCTTTCCAGGGATCAGCTCATCTCATTAAATCCTCTCAAGAACCTCATAAGGCAGCACAATGAGTGTACCCCTTTTACAAATGAGAAAGCAGAAACTTAGCTACATTAAATAACTTATTCAAGTCACAAGATAGTAACTGACAGACCCAGAGAATACGCTCAGTTCCATATGAAACCAAAGCCTATGTTCATTCTTAACTACTCCATATGTGTGCCAGTGCCAGTAATCTAAATGCTGTCATGGGTAACCTCATGCCACCTACAAAAGATCTTTGCCTTTTAGAGACATGAGCTAAGACACAATGAGGCAGGCTTTAATCAAAAAGGGTAATCAATCATGGGAAGGGGATAGTTGCATCCCAAAGAAGAATAATATCATTATGATCAGATGGGCACTTTTAATAAATAAGACAGAAAAATGGGAAATCCCAAGTAGGCTATCTCTGTTACTACAGGCATGAAACATGCTATTATGTCATCGTCAAATCCAACATAGCATGAGAACTAGAAGGAGCACAAGTGGTAAGGACAGTTTTGCACCCGACAAAATGAAGGCGCTAGACAGCAGGAGGTATGATTTTCAGGGAAGACAGACAACCATCTTCATCAAAGATGCAGAAGTGAAACCCAAGCTCTTCCTCTCATTGGCAAGAAACAATCTTCACAAAACTAAAAATGTAAAACGAGTCTTTGTCTACCAAATACCTCTGCTTATGGTTTTCATCAGAAAGATTACTGAGTATTTTGAAAGAAGTACGATCAGGTTATTTGCTTATTTACTTGAATTAACCAAGTGGAACTTGCTTGTTTATATGCTTTGCTACTGGTTGAAACAAAAATCTCTTTGAACTGCTATTTGAAAACTGTTTGTACCACCACTGTGCAATCCCTTCCACAACAGACCCTGCTCTTGCCTTAGTGTTACAGACATTGTAAGTGCTGAGTTCTTGGTCTTGCCACTTGCTAGCATGGAAGTTCTTTAAGCACTGAGATATCTGGTTGTCTCCAAAATAATTCTTCACTGTTGAAGATATTCTACAGGGTCTGCCACAGCTTCTAAAGATGATCCCTGGTATATTCAGCAAACAGATACCCTTGGAAAACATAACAGAGTTCCTAGCACAACTTTGAAGGAGCATGACTCTTAGACTATATATCTGGTACTTTGTTAAAAATCTGCCCATCTACTATTTCAGACCAGACTTCTCAAAACAGCTGGCTCACCAGTAACTATTCTTTTCTGGGGTGTGTATGTATCTGTTTGTATTCCACACAGTCCTGCCTCAACTACAGTTTGCTAAAAATGTTTTCTTGTGATTTCATTCTCAAGAACAAGTTCATCTCACAGAGGTAGCTGGAAATAGAAGTTTCCTTCTCATCAGAATGGCTCAACCAAATGTGGATTATATCTCCCTGGATCACTTCCCCAAATAAGATATCCTTGAATTGTTCTCCCTGAAATCATATGTGTGCCTGACTCACATTCTACCCATTTTTGGACAAACCTGCCCTGAATTTCTGGCTGGTTCAGTTGAGGGACATCTCTATACAGTGCCGACTGAGACTGAGCAACATGAATGTAACACACAGATGCTACATCAGCAGGACTGAAGCAGCTGCTAACTCAGCCTGAGACCCCTTGAGTAATCACATGCCCAAGTCCTTTATTTAGAGCACAGACGAAGGGCCCGCCACAGAAACTAGGGATGTTCACTTTTGCAGCCACACTCGGCAATTCACTGCTAGTTGTGACCTTGGACAAGTCACATGCCTGACTGGCCCTTGGTATTCCCCACTACTGACATGAAGAACTCTGTGACGACTTCACTATCTGACAGCCTGTGAATCTGGGAAAGGTGATGGATGGCCCTGCCACTCACCCAAGTCATTATCAGGCTTCACACAAACTGTCTATTACTAAAGGTCCTGGGCATGGGTTATCATAGCAAAAATGGCGGAGTGGTAGAACGTAAGGAGAAGTAGCACTCTGGGCAGAACTTCTCAGCTGGCAAAGTCTAAGTGTATCTTTAGGAGGATCCATGGCCTCCATTTCTCACTGGTCTTTCAGAAAGTAAGAGATCTGATTTCTCTCTACATCTCTTCCTACTCAAACCTGGTTTCAGGAAAGTATCCATTATCAATCAATTATACCACAATCACTATGAAACTATTCTCAGGATAGCTATTTGCAGTGCTTCACTTCTAATATGGCAAGAAAAATTAGAGTCCCTATGTCTTCTGATAAAAAGCAATTCCAGATCGGTAGCAAAGAATAAAGGTGAGAGAGGCCCTCCATTTGGAGGGCAGAGGGCCCATTGCTACCTGGGGAGCTATATGAAGCAAGCCTGACTCTGGGATAAAAAAGGGGCAAGAGGGTAGAGATGTCACATCTAGCTGTGTACAACCACATACCTTTGCCATATCTAAATGAAAGCCATGTGAGTGTCAAGAGCAGGGGCACGATCTCTCCATTCACCTTAAGGCTTTCCTTGACCTCATGGGATATTAACAAGCATCCTACTTCTTATTTCCACATAAAATTCATAAGAATCTGACAATAGGGTTGTCTTTTAATTATTTACCCTCTATAATTGATTGGGTGCAAAATGGCAGGCATTATTTATTATCAAGTCACAGGGAATGTTGCCCTATTTCAAGGTATAAAGTGTTTTTATTATAACTAGAATGGTGAAGTATAAGATTGGCAAAATAGTTTTATTCCCTAGATCTAAAAACATTTCAAATGACAATCTCACTTAATCATCCCAATAACAATGAAAAACAAGTAGGGACAGAAACCATCCTGTTTGTTTGACAGATGGAGGAAATGAGGCAAAAAAAATTGGTCAGTGACTTGCCCAGGGCCATGCTCCTGGCTTTAGAAGTCTTAGTGCGGAGGGGATCTTGGGGGTGATGATCCAGACCAGTCCCCCTCCCATGCAGGAATCCCCTTCTCCAACATCTCTGACAGATGGACACCCAGCTTGAACAGTTCTGAGGAAGCGGTACTTACTATTTTAGTGCCACAGCAATCGTCTTCAGCAAATTCTACCTTTATGCAGTTGAAATATGCCTCACTGAAACTCGTCCCACTAGTTCTGAGGAACAGGAACTAACTGCTTTTTTTTACCATCATGATCTTCCTGTTAACTAGGGAATGTGAACCCCATTTTACAGAGGAGGAAACAGGCAGATGAACAAGCAGCCCACTCTGAGCCCCACATCTCAAGTTGGAGCCAGACACCAAGCCCAGAGGCTTTCAGACTCATCCTCTCCCTTGCAGTCTCCAGTCCTGCCCACAAGTACACATCACAGCATGCTTAGTCCTCCACCACTGCTGTCACTGATACATTTGATGACAAGTACCGTATCCATAAATCCCAGCAGAATATCCCAAGTGCTTTCAACTCGTCTTCCTTGGATACGGCTCCCAGTGTCATCACCCTATAGCCTAAAAAAGCCTCCCTCAGACAAAGTACTCTCAGATCTCAGCACACTGTGCCAGTGGGAGGAGTGACCGATACTAACTAGTCTTGTGTTGCCAAACCTTTAACAACTGACTCTGGGAGCAAAAAAAAAGGTCCGATGTAAGGCATTTGCTAATTTCCATAGGGAAAATACTCCCACCGTCTCAAGCTACCAACCTGAAGCCACTGATTGCAGAGTTGGGAATACATGTGCCCATGAGCCTATCTGCCTAAGACGAATAACAACTGGACTGGGACTCAGACCCGGTGACTTGTATGACATGGAACATTCCAATAAGCTCAGAAATTAAATGCCCTCTGTGCCCATCTGGGTGTAAGGTAAGCCAAGCTTTTGAATGCAGTAAATGTGAAGGATGCCAAGAGTCATCCCATAAATTCATTCAATAAATACTTATTTCTCTAGGAACTGAGGATATAATAGTAAAAAATTAAAGTCCCTTCTTTCAATGGGACAGACAATAAATTAAAATAAGAACGGTAATGCTAATAATGATTTAACCTGTCAATTGTAACTGTGGTGGTGTAGGCATGTGCAGTGACCCATGAGCATCTCAGGGTGGCTGAGAACTGAGAGCTTCAGTGCAGAACATGAAGCACACAGAGGGTCTGTGGGCTCATGCCCTGCTTGCCCTGGTTAGAGCATGAGGTATGCGGAGGATGTCCTGGGCAAGGAGTTGGAAAGGTGTTTGGGATTTATCCACCTTGTAGGCCATGAGGGGAAATCTACACCCTCTGGAACTCAAGATATACCTGAGGATATCCCAGATAAATGCAGTGAATCTGCTTGCCATAGATCGAATGTCTGTGTCCCCTCGAAATCCATATGTTAAACCCTAACCCCCAGTGTTATGGTATTTGGAGGCAGGACTTTGGGAGGTGATTAGGTCATGAGGGTGGGACCCTCATGAAAGGATTAGTGTCCTTATCAAAGAGACCCCAGAGAGCTCCCTTGCCCTCCTCCATGTGAGGTCACAGTGAGAAGAGAGACATGAACTAGGAAGCGAGCTCTCACCAGACACCAAGTCAGCTGGCATCTTGATCTTGGACTTTCCAGCATCCAGAACTATAGGCAATATATTTTGTTTTTTATAAGCCACCTAGCCTGTGGTATTTTTTTATAGCAGCTGAGCAGACCAAGACAGTGCTGAACCTGGACCTGGTTCATCTCTATCCTGGTTGAATTTGTTAGGTGTGAGCTCCCTCACCTATAGACTCAATCTTCCCTCTTGTCTGCCTGCTCCATTCATGTATAAATGTCAGCCTTCTCTTATTGAGCCCCTGTGAGTGCCAAGTATCGTCCTGTATTCTGTGGATACATCAATGAACAAATAAGATACAGTCCCTGGGTTCATGGAACCCAAGGATCCAACTAGAGAGACAGCATTATTTTTGAATACGAAAAATAAGTGTAATGTAGAGTTGTAATAAAGTCAAGGAAAAAAATGAGGAAAAAAAGTATGGGTATGACAAGAGGGTTAATGGAGAGATACCTGACTTAGAATTTGGGGCTGGTCAAGACAGGCTTTTCGGAGGAAACAACAATTAAGCTGAGCCCTGAAGGATGAGCAAAAGTTGCTAAGCAGAGAGTTGTGGGAAAGGCACTTCAGGGAGATGGAACATCATGCTCAGAGGCCTCAGCAGGAAAATTACTAGCAAATTGGAAGGGCCCCTATGATCTGTAACGTGAAAAGAAAGCAAGACTGGAATTCTAATCCAAATCCTGTCGTTACTTAGTGCTATGACCCTGTTCCAATCACTTCTCAGCCCTAGAGCTCAATGTGTTCACTTGTGAAGTGGGACTGCAGATAGGCAATGTGCTCTGCAAAGTAACACATGCTTGATAGTCCACCAGACTCAAGCTCAGCTGCGAACTCTGTTGAGCAGCTTCATATTGAGCCTCTGTTTTCCTATCCACAAAAGATGGGTAACATTGGTTAGCTCATAGAGATGTCTGGATGATGAAACATATGCCTGTAGGGAGCCTAAGAGGTCAGTGCCTCATGAATGTGAGTTGCCTCCCTCTTCCTTAAATCTTTCAGAAGTACGGTAAGGTTCAACTTGGACCACTTAAATGGGACAATGGGGAGAGTGTGCTGTACCACATCAACGGATGGGATGGTTGGCATTAAACTTTGCACCACTTTCTCTCTCTTACTTGCTGTCAAGCTCATGACCTTCTGAAATTCTTTCACACGGGAGGGTTGTGGGCAATGTGGAGGGACATTGGCCATGGCTTTGTTGTGGCTGGGTTTTAAGTGGCCACTTCAGCGTAAGGTTGACAACTTGCCTTCCTGGGCTGAGAGTGAGGATGGGGAGGAGGTGGCTGGAAATGCTGGCTCTTCTGTGGAAGCTTTTATTAGAAACAAGGGATTCCCCATTGCTCTTTCAAGCTCTTTTGGCCAAACAAGAAATGTCCCAAGGTCAAATTTATTAGTGCATCTAATGGCCCCCAAGAACTCTTGGCTTTGGTGCTGAATCCCTCTTATCTCCCTTCCCTCCCTTGAGCCTTGCAATTGGGCCAAGGCAGCTGCTCATACCCCACCAACCCCAAAGTGGTTCACTCTATATACAAAAATAGACACACACAGGCAGTCACAGCTTTCACAGGGCCATCATCAGAAACTAGATATACTCAGGACATTCTCCAATGAGGAGAAATAGGAGCCCGTAGATGATTACATGGCAGAATGACAGGACTTGGGCTGGTCCCCAAAGACCCAGAATGGATGCACAAAGGCGTCTAGAAAAGCCTTTTTACCTGTCTGAATTTTAGCTCCCTTATTTCTGAAAGAAGTCCAAAAATCCTGGCTAGCACACAGGATTTGTGAGAAAATAAAATGGGATGGGCGGCCTTGAAGGTCTTTTATGCTTGTTATACAAATGAAGGATATTACTGAAGACAATATTATTTCTACTTCCCCTGCTAAGCCAAATGACCATATAAGGGGCATGGTTAGGGGAGGGGGGCACTGGACCTTTGTGGATCTGGCTGCTCCTGAGTTGGACTTAGGATTCATCTCAGTAGAGCAGCTGCTGTTTAACCCATGGCTCCACACCTTGCCTCAAGGGAATACGGAGGGAACAGGCAGCATTTCCTGCAGCAACAGCGGAGAGCATGGCTGAATGACTGGCAGAGGGCATTGCACGCAGGGTGGCCATGGGGAATATCTTGAATGAGGCTGAGGGCATTGCCGAGGCTAGCTGAATGAAGGGCCTGTGTAAGTGGCCTCGGTTTCCCCTCTATCTCTGAGCAGTGGCCCCTGCCTGGAGATGCCTCTAAAGGAAGTTGTATGGGGGTTGGGCAGAGCCGATGGCCACAGCCTCCCAGCCTGTGCCTGTGCATCTCATTATTGAGCGGCCCTGAATCAAAGCAGCCTTGTGCAGCTGCTGTCCCATTTAATCCATTCGTAATCAAAAGTGATTAGCATGGATGCCTGGGTGCTGAGGTTATTGTGTGTGCCTGTGATCAAAGCTGTGGCTCCTGCCCACTTCCCAGAGCTGCCTGCACCTGGGAGGGCATGGAAGGCCATGAGCCTGGGGCATGGGGTGGGCAGCAGTCCCTGGCAGTCGGAGAAGCATGGGTTCCCTGAGCAGAACCCTGGAGCAGCAGGTGCAGCCTCGCCTGCATGAGGCTCAACAGCCTCGGGGAGGTCCCTGGGGGAGGCCCATGGCCCAGGTTTCCCCTTTGGAGGCTGGCATTTCCCACCTAGATACCTGGGGCAGCAGGTGGATCCAGGTAGACTGAGGGCAAGTAGGGCTCATTCAATGCTACTTAGACTCAGGAAAGATTCCTAAACTCCCTCATTTTACAGAAGAGGACGTGGAGACCCAGCAAAAAAAGAAGTACATTATATGCCTGGCAGGAACTTGTGTGTTGTGGAGGGAAGAAAAGAGAGCGAAGAGGGAAGAGGCCAGGAGACAGGACGGGACGAAGGAAGCTGCCCCCAAGTGATGCACAGCTGGGAAGGATGACCATGCAGACCAAGGCAGGGAGAAGAAAGAACTCTATAGCTAAGGCAGTACAGCAGGAAGAGCTAGTCGAGATGTTCCAGTCTTTAATAGTTTATATATTCCTTCCCACACACCAGCTCCGGTAACTTTCTGAGCCACCTCTCCTTTTTTTACAGAGAAATCTCAGCTGTAATCTCTTTCTCTATTTATAAATTCTGCCTGAGTAAAGCTTGATATCCCACTTCTCTCTGGCAGTCCAGATTACGAACATTCTTAATATCCAAAGGAAGACTCAACTCTTTCAAGAAGCTTTCCTGGACCTCCCTTCTCTGAACTGCTGTATCAGGTTCTATCTGTACTACTCATTTGACACATAGCATGCATTGTCATTCTGATAGCTCCTGGGTTGACAGGGAATAATTCCTTTGACCCTTGGATGATGACAATGAAGACATCGACAATGATGACAATGAATATATGAGCCCTGCTCTATCAGCCAGACCAAAGCCCTAAGGGTAGCTGTTGTGTCGTGCACTTTGGGACACCCCTCCACACCTGCTCTGGGGTTGAACAGGTCCTGAGTCTTTCATAGGGGACTGGGAGCTCCTTGAGGGCAGAGCTGGGCCTTGTGACTTTGCATCTGTATCTGGCACCATGCGCAATCCTTGGATATAGTAGACGAACAACAAGCATCTGCTGAAGGGTGAATGAAAGACAGAGTTCTGCAAGAACATGTCCTGTGGTTTTATTTTGACATGGTGAGTGAGGCTGCCTAGAGGTGCTCCATTTCCACTAAAACTTCTGAGCCATTCTCATGGAGCTGCAGAAAGGAAAAGACAGGGGATATCGGGCAAGTGGAGGAAACAAACCAAGAAGCTGCTTCTTTACAAAAAAGGTTTCCTAGAGCAAAGAAGTTGGGGACTCCTCATTCCCATCTCCGATATAAGAAACCATCCAGGCCTAATTACTGGTTTGTACACCTGATCTGGGTGCATGGTGACACTGCATGGCACTGGCCCCTTGGAGTTACGGCAGATTCTAATTTCCCCACATAGAGAAGAGTCCTTTGGGAGTTGCATGCATAGATCCCAAGGGGTGTCTGGGCTGCAAATTCCACGGTACGTCATGAGTTAATGCTACAGTTTTCACCACTGATTTAGGGGATTAAGGGGTATCCCAAATCCAATTTGTGTACAACATTGTGGGGCCCTTCATGTCAAGAATGATCAAGTTTGGGAGGTGAAAGATAAGTGGGAAGATTAGGGGCAATTTAGAAACATTCACAATCGAATCCAATACTAGGAGAACTAATCTTTCTCTTGCTAAATTCGACGTCGTGTTGGAAGATAACCAAAGACTCCAAAGGTATAAATAATAAATTATTACCCAGCAGGGAGTGGGTAACTGAGGGTAATAACTAGCCTTTATTTAATAAGCTCTCACATGTACTGGGTGCTTCATACAAATCTCATTTATTTCTCACAACAATTTCTCTGAGTGGGCATCAGTAATCCCATTTGAAGATAAAGCATCTGAGGTTCAGCAAGGTTAAGTCATCTGCCCAAGAGCACATGGTTAGAACGCGACTGAGGTGGGAGCTGAACTCCTCTCTTTCTAATCCTGTAGCCTGTGTACTCCTCCCCATGGCCTTCACCACCTCTGGCTCCGTCCCACTGGAGAGGCCGTGACTGATGCATTACAGCCATGCAGCAAAGCCCAGGCACCACCGCAGCCACCTCACCTCTCTACTCACTCACACTTCACTGCCTTGCCAAATAGGCAAACCATCCCAGACTCATTCTGCTGGAGGAAACATTACAGCATATTCAAATCCAATCCTTTCATTTTACAGATTAGTGAATTGAAGCTCTAAAAGGTTAATCACCTGCTCAGCACCACAATGCTAGTTTGCGATAGGCCCAGGCTTAAACCCCAAGTCTCTGACTCTCAGTTCAGTGCCATTTTTATTGAATCATGGTATCTGAGAATAGAACAGTGGCTGGGAAGCGGGGAGATGGGGGTATCTGTCTTTTAGGCACTGGCGTTGCAAGGACAATGCTCTACTTAAAATGCCCAGAGGTATTTTACTAATATGTTGCCAAGAGGGGCACACAGGCCCCATGCCAATCTCCTCCTCCCAACAGCAGATTGGGTGGCTCTAGCACAGGCATCCATTCAGGACACAACGTGTTACATCCATGTGGCCTTTACAACGCTGGGGTACCAGGGGCTTGCAGTGCATGCAGGAGATTGGGGAGAGCAGGTGGAGATTTTCTTCCCCGATTTTTGAGAATCCACAATTTCAGCTTAATTTGTAATAGACAGCAAGCGTAAAGAAACTGACAAAAGGGCCATCAGCTATTCTGTTAGTAACACTTGAGGCCACGGCACTTCAAGACGACGCAAGCCAGCTGTCCAATGCACAAAATGACCTTTGGCCTCATCCTTGGAGAAGTGTAATTCTGTTCATACCTCTTTTCCATCTAGGGGGAGTTAGAAACCAGAGCTGCCAGAATAATCAGAAGGCCTCTTAACGACAATGCTCAAACAAGCAGAGATTACGCATTGTCAGAAATATAATCTGCAACTCCTCTCATCAGTTTCCCTGTATTTGCAATTTTATACCCCCTCTCAGGAAGAAATGAGACAGTTGGAGACAGCTTCCCTGTTCTTGCACCTAGAGATGCATTTATCTTCTTCATCTTAAATGCCAGGGGAAAAATTAGAATGTGCTGAGTTCAGAGGCCTTCTAGTTTTGCGACTTCTAGCCCATAATGTGTGTATACATGTCTTTTCTAGACACATAATCAAACATGAGTTAACTATGTGCACATTCTATATGAGCAAAGACAGCTTCTCTGCCTGCTACTTCCCAACTTCTGTTGATACTTGCAAAGAGAGAGCGCAGACCCACATGTGCTGGTCTGCCACGGAGCACTGAGCATGTTCACTGCACCCCGCGCTCCAATACTCTCTGGTGGCTTTCTATCATTTCTAATAATAGCTGCAATCCTTACCATGGCCTTCAAGGCTCCCCACAAAATGCCTGAGCTCTGCTATCTCTCCACTCTTATCTTCCCATCCCCTGGACCACTGACTCACTCAGCTCCAACCACAATGGACTCCATGTTGTTCTTTTTATACACTAGTTTGCAATCCTAGTTAGTTGTACTATAGAATCACTTGGTGAGTTTTACACACACATACACACCTAGACACACACACACACCCTCCAGAGATTTTAATTTGATCTATCCAGGGTGAGGTCTGACTCAGAGAGTTCTTTTAGAGTTTCCAGGGTGATTATTATATCGAGCTAGGGTTGGGGACTAAGGCTTGCACCTGCTCTTCTCTCTGCCTAGAATCTTCTGTCCGGGGACACCTGCCTGCTCCCTCCCCAATTTCATGAAGATCATGATAGGTGTCGGAGAGGCCTTCTCTGGCTGGTCTCTCCAGCTTTTC
Source organism: Equus quagga (assembly GCF_021613505.1). Taxonomy (NCBI): domain Eukaryota; kingdom Metazoa; phylum Chordata; class Mammalia; order Perissodactyla; family Equidae; genus Equus; species Equus quagga. The sequence goes on from NC_060275.1 coordinate 30,072,792, forward strand.
TTCTCCTCCATCACTCTCCAACCTCTGGATCTGTTTTATCTTTCCTTGTACATTTAGTGCTATCTGACATTTTATTAAATAAGTGTTAACTCATTTGTTGTCTGCCTCCCTTCTCCTACCCCTGTCCCATTCCAATGAAGTATAAACTCCTGAAGTGCAGAGACTTGTCTTGTTTTACTCACCACTCTATCCCAATGGTGCCTGGCACATTGCAGGGGCTCAACAAGGATTCATTGAACAAAGCGATACATGGATACTCTGCTCCTCCATCAGGAGGGCTCTGCTCCTGCTCCCAGCACAGGAGATGGGTTTGTATCAAGTCATTCCCACTCTGTCACACAATTGCAGGCCAAGTTTAGACTTTGAGCCAAAAGCCTTGTGTACTCACTGAGAGGTGACCTGGACTACTTAGCTCAGTGCTCTCATACCAGAAGGCACAGAGTGGAGGATGGAGATGCTAATGTGATAAATGACCATGCAGGTGCCATGGCATAACTGTGTAAGGCACTAGGCAAACAGGCATGGGGTGAGTAGCCTCTGGCTGGTGCTGGCTCCTTTGGAAGACAGGAGGCCTTCGATGTGGAGAAGCAGGACTTGGACTATTGAACAGACCCTCCAGATATCATGTAGGTTGAGACCCTAATGACTTGGTGTTATCCCTGTTCTTAACCCCTTCCCCATAGTGCTCCCAACTCTAACATCGTTTAGGGGCTGTGGTTCAAGATCTCTTTAGATTGTCAGTCTAGCTTTGGTTCTGGTGCATAAGTGACAACCCAGTATGGTCCTTTCAGTTAAGTTCCTTCAAGTGACAAAACTACCCCCATCATCATAGATTTCTCTGGAAAGGACAGCACCTTTCATGAGCTTTCAGCCACAGCCCCATGTAGAAAAGTTCTACACAAGGTGGGGAGATGGTAACAGTCATGGATACCCATTCAATTTACTGACTTGGGAAAGTCAAGACTAGAGTGGATTTTGACTGAGACTTCCATAGAGTATTGATGAAGTAGCTAATTGGAGAAGTCAGGGTTAATCAGTTTCTTTAGGGATAGGCATCCTAATCACATTAGGCTGTGAGAGATTCCTCTAGAATACGGACTTGGTCATTCAACAAACGTTCCTGAGCACGTACTGTGTGTAAGAGTGAACAGGGCATCTGTGGGCAGGGCACCTCGCCATTTCTTGCTCACGGTGCTCAAGTCCTAGCTGTGTCTAATCACCTGAGACCTTTTTTTTTTTTTTTAACATATAAGGTTCAGATATTTCCATTCATAAGGTTCTGAATGGGGCTGGGCACATATTGGATGATTCCTTTTCATAGGAAACGTATGGAATAGGCAAATCCATAGAGACAGAAAGTAGATGAGTTGTGTCCTAGGGCTGGAGGGGCAGGGAAGGGGAAATGGAGAGTGACTGCTAATGGGTGTAGGTTTATTTTGGGGTGATGAAAATGTTCTGGAATTAGACAGTGGTGATGGCTGTATAACTTTGTAATATGCTAAAACCACTGAACTGTAGACTTTAAAAGGTGAATTGTATGGTATGCAAATTATATCTCAACTTAAAAAAAACGGATGCCATGGGAGCATGCAACTAAAAAAGAAAAGAAGCAATGAAAGAACAAGACTGGGCATCTGAATTTTTAAAACCTTCCACAGATGTTTGGGAACTGGAGCCAGGGTTGAGAACCATTGTGCCCACTCCCTGAATAGTCTCTAAAAAGACTGCAGCAGACAAAGGGTTAAGTTCTCCAGGGCAAGAGGCAAGAATGTGTTTCTGTCAATCCTGAATGTGAGGAGCCCTGAGTTTCCAGGTGGAGGGTTGGGGAGGCTCATGTTCTCAGCACCTCCAGGCATCCCCTCAGCTAGGCACAGGGGACACAAGGACAGCCAAATTCAGACACGGCTTTGCACAAAGCTGTATGCTCTCTTATCATTTACCCTGGGAAGAAGTGTTGCTGCCAGTAACAGACTGTGCAACCTGAAGATCTTGACTGAATTTCTGCATGAACCCCGCCCCTCCACAACTATCCCCCAAGCAGGTTTCCCTCTTGAGAGTAGAGGGTGGAGTGAAGATGGTAATTAATTAGAACCGGGCTCCCTGGTGAATACAGATAAATGAGAAAGCAGTGGTTGCGGGGCTGGCCTTGCCTGGAACAAGCCTTAGAGAGAGCAGTGAGCCAGCTGCCCATGGGGAAGCTCCCCAGAGCAGTGGGGCAGAGCATGCCACGCACCTGGCAGTATAAGGTATGTGGAAATAGGCCATCCCTTTGGGGGCCTATGGCCCTGGAGACCCTCAGTGGCCGTCTTCCTCCTCCAAATTCAGTGCACTATGCAAACCAAGAGGGAAATTAATCACCCCGAGACCGGAGACTGACTGCTGAAGAACATCAAGCAGAACATCTTGGTACTTTGAGTGGGAATTCAGCTCACGGGTCCCCTTGTAGGTTAATGAGATGAAGTGTGAAGCCTCCTGCTTCCTGGAAAGTTCCCTGTGTGTAAATGACTGCAATTAGGCAGTTCTGAAGGGGCCAAGGGTAATGAGGAGAGTGAAAAGAGGCTGGATGGCTGCCTGAGACTCCTGGAGATGTCCCAGGCCTCTGAAGAATCATAGTCCAAAGACGCTATTTAACTGTGGGTGGGAAAACCAACTTAGTTAGAAGCAGCACCATCTACTGCAATATCCAAACTCAACCACACCTCTGTTCTGAGTTTAAAAGAAAATGGATGTCCCTTTGCTAATCACTACAACTGAACTCTCTGGCAACTGCCCTCGAGTGAAAGAGAATAGACAGGTGTAACTCTTTTGTAACTATTCAGAAAAAACTCTTCCTCATATGATCAAACCTTATCAGTCACTGATTCCTATCAAGACCCTTTTCTCTACAATGCCAATCTCTTTCCTGACCCCAGGGGTGAGTGTGAATGGTACAGTATATGTTGGAAAGCAAACTTTTCCTAGGCTATGTCTACCAGCCCCCAGGCCAACTTCGAGCCCTCCACATGCCTAGCCACTCCTTGTAAAGCTTCCCTAGTCATTAAGACCCTCTAGCAACTTCCACTTCTGAACCTTGAAACTTCAACTACTGAGAATCCTTATGGGGACACTCAGCATATGCTGCTTTGTTGAGCTGGTCAACTGAGTGATGTTTTTACCTGGACCTCTAGGTGGTTGGTAAGAGCCTACAGGACAAAGCTCATGTTTTCTCTTCCCTCGTAGCAAGATAAGTGGAGGGTCCTGGAGCAAATCAACCTGGCTTGAAATCTCAGCTCTGGCCTTATCAATTGTACACACTTGAGCAGCTGCAAAACTTCTCTCGGCTCATCCTCTCCCACACAGACTCAGGTCCCACGCATCTCCACACGTGGCCTCCAGAAGCACAGGGATTGGACACAAAAGTGAGAAGAAGAAAGTCTCTCATTGAAGTCAGAGCAATGCAGTAGTGGCTTAAAAGTTTTTAATGTGTGTGTGCGTGTGTGAAGAAGAAAGAAAGACAGGAAGAGAGAAACTGAGACAGAAGGAGAAAATGAGAGAGAATGGAGAAGAGAAAGAGACAAAGAGAGACAGAGGAAAAAAAGAGAGAGAGAGAATGGGCGAGGTGAGAGAGTGCGAAGGGGAGAGAGGGAGAGGGAGGAAGAGAGAGAGAGAGAGATGGAGAGAGAGAGAGAAAGAATGGCAGAGGACAGATCCAGCAAAGAGAGGGAGGGGCTGTATTTGAGGAGGAAGGCTGACACTTCTGACAGAACTTGGACAAACTATAAATCAAACAGCACATAGCTTTTTGCACCACATCAAAAAGCTTTAATTAACAGCTAATTTATTTGCGTGGGAAAACAAATTCCCTTATCGCAAATAAGTGTATTGCAAGTCAAAGAATAGACCCCTCCCCGCCACAAACACCCATGCAAAAAAAATACAATAGGAGTGAAAATTGAACCTTTGGAAAAAGGATAAATAAGAATCTGGATCAAAGAGGAAAAGAGTTTGTGAACTTGAGAGGTCAGCAGGGCCGAAATGGAGACTTAATTTGCGGAAAATCACATCCTTATTCTGCTGTGGGGACATCCTGATACAGGTACTTGTGAAGATTAATTGTTCCTGAATTTACAGATAACAGTCAATGAAGATGCACTGAGCAAATTAGGAGCTCATTTCCTAAGTCCTACTTTGGGCCCAGTCTCATGTGAGGCACCGTGATGGATAAATAATGATTCCTCCTCCCTCTCTACTGCTAGCTGCCCTATTTACTGCCTGCATGTGCCCGTCCTTGAAGGGCTTACCCTCTGGCTTCAGAGATATGTGACCCACGAAGCACCACCTAGGAGAGGAGCAAGGCCCAGAAGTGTGTGGCCACTAAGGACTGTGGCTGGCCTGAAGTGGGCAGGGTTTTCAAGAAGGTTCTTGAAAAATGGGTGTTGAAAGAACTCCACGCTGCCCCTGCTCTGCCACTAACCTTCCTGTGCTTCCTGGCATGAGCCTCTTCACCCATCTGAGACTCAGTTTTCCCATTCATAAAATGAGAGAGGCTGCAAATTCAAACACGTAATGTGAGTGCGGTAGGTTGTCTGGGAAGCTGTGGTGAACTGGAGGACCCAAGCTGGCCCACTCCCCTCCGGCCAATTGTTTCCAGAAGCCAAAAATTTAACACTAGTGTTGGGGGTGCAAATGTGTTTGTATGTGCATGTGAGAAATATTCTTATGTTTCAAAGTTGGCAAATTTTGTTGAAACACTGAGGGGGTCCAAAAAGAGATGTCTTTGGAAGGAAATGGCCACAGGCTCCCAGCGTGAGGCCTCTGGACAAGATGTTATCAGAAGTGCCTTCCATTTCTCACATTATGTGACTGCCTAGTGAGCTGCCCTTCCACCATTCTTCTTCCCAAATTCTTGACACCCAGATACAAGTTCTGAATACAAGAAATGAACCAACTAAAGAAGGTCTAGCTCATCAGAGCCTCCCACAGGGGTGGAAACAGCTCTGGGCTGGCTGTTGTCAGTCTCTTTGGCTGACCAGTTGGCAGACGATGGTTTCCTCATGGGTAAAATGAAGGGGTTGTCTTAAGAGGTCTCCAGGGTCCCCACCAGCTCAAGTGCCATAGTTGATGACTTCCGCATCTTCAAGTAGGTTTAACTAAACAGCCAAAGGGAATATACGTGAGAGAGCGGGGTCTAGCCTATAGTGGTTCCTTGATTCAGATGGGAAATGAGGGAAACAAACAAGCAGGGCAGTCAGTCTGAAGCCCACTCACAAACTGGAGAAACGTTTATTTTGTGGTCCCTCCTTTCAGCTTCTTTCCCCACCCCTCTTGTCTCTGCCACCAGGCAGGCACTCCCACAGTTGCTGGCCTAACCCCCGCAATCCATGTATTAATTGGCAAGCTGAAGACAATTTCCTTTTGGAAATTCATAGCCTGTGCAGGCTTCCCAACCAAAAAAGTTGACTCTTAAATGATGGAATTTCAGGGACCCTGAGGGTCATTGAGAGATATTGTCTGGGGAGGGACCCAGGCTGGTGCCCTTCAGATTCTGTGACCAGGGTAGTCACCGGCTCCACCTGGTAGTAAAGCTGTCCCCGGAGAGCAGTGCTGTGAGGAGTGAAGCTACAGGGCTTTCCTGTTCCAATAAAAATCGACAATTTACTGTAATTTGGTTGTGATTTAACAATGCTTTTAAAAGAGGAAGTAAATGGCTCATAAAGTCTGGTGACCTATTCACTCTTGTGTGCTTCATCAGGCCCTCCCTCTGAGCTGGTGCCCTTCACATCTCCCTGCCCTCCCAGGGAGAGACCAGAGATGACGACTGCAGGGGCAAGGAGCCCCACTCCCACAGTCCCAGCGGCAACCCGCAATGCTCATCTCTCCCTCTGTCTTTCTCTGTCACTCTGACTCTCTTTCTTTTCCTCTTTGCCACTTCCTTGCTCTAATCTTTTCTGTTTCCTGAACAATGGAAGTTGAATGGCAATGCAAATCTCAGTCTCTCCCTAAAAACCCCAGCTAGGGAGGCAGCGTGTCACCCATATTTATGAGCTTTAAATGGCTTTTATCAAAGTGAGGTTGCACTAAATCACGCCCAAGCTGTCATAAATACAAATGACTCGACATAGGCTGCAACAAGCCTTCGGGGAAAATTATATGATGTGCTGTTGCAGTTATGGTATATCACACAGTGAGCTCATATATTTCCAGTGGCAAGGTAATCCGATCCTTCAGAGGGCTCTAATGGGTGAAAAGAGGCAGTAAGTCGGAGTGAATCACACAAGGGGTGGGACAGTCACATGCCTGACAAACAAGGGACCCTTCTCTGGATGCTGATGTTTTAAAGAACTGGCCTGTTCATAAGAAGGAGGTAATTGATGGAATCTTAAATATTTTATGGAGATTTCCTTATTTAGAATCAATCAACTAATTATGAGACTAGTTGATGGGGCACTGGACTAGCAGTCAAGAGACTTGTAGCTCTGGCACTAATTGTAGTTACATGACTTTGGCCATGGGTGGTTCTAAAATATGCCCACAAATTCTTTGATACTCTTCTTTTCAAAAGCTAAAGCCTAATGGCCCTCCTCTTCAATGTGGGCTGGCTTTAGGGACTCATTTCTAATGAACAGATTGTGATAGAAGTGAGGTATGTGATTTCCCAGGCTAGGTCATAAAAGGTATTGTGGCTTCCTCCTTGGAGCACTCACTCTAAGAAAAGCCAGCTGCCATATTGCGAGGACACTCAAGCAGCACCAAGGAGAGGTCTACATAGTTAAGAACTAAGGCCTCCTTGCCAAAAACCGGTGCTAACTTGCCAGGCGTGCAAATGAGCCACCTTTGAAGAGGATCCAACAGCCCCATCAAACCATCAGATGACTAGAGCCAGGGCTGACGTCTTTCTTGACTACAACCTCATGAGACCTGTGAGCCAGAACAATGCAACTAGGCTGCTCCTAGCGTCCTGACCCACAGAAAATCTGAGATGTAATAAACGTTTATTATTTTAAGCTACTAATTTGGGGGGTAATTTTTATGCAGCAATAGATAGTTAATACAGAGCAATAAACTTGAATTCTCTAGGTATTAGTTTCCTTATATTTATATAAAGGTTGGACTAAATCAGAGGTTTTAAACTGTGACTACACATTAGAATCACTTGAAAGGTGCTTAAAAACATTTAATGCTCAGGACCTATTCCAGACCAACTGAAACTGAGTCCCGAGCATGGTGAGGCCCCACCTCTGGAAGTCTATAAAGCTCTCCAGGAGATTCTAAATGTACTGCCAGAATTGAGTAGCACTGAACTAGATGCATTTTATGTTCTAAAATACTTTTTACAATTTTACAAAACCCTTGACAGGTTTGGGAACTGAGAATGTGAGAGTAGGGCTATTTCTTCATTCCCAACTCCCACTCATTATTCCAGATGCCTGGACACTATCCAGGAGAGTCAAAGACAATTCCTTTACTCTAGTTGGTGAAACCTGGCCCAACACAGAGAAATACATTTGAAGACATAAAATGTCATTACAATAAGGGTAAGTCCTAGGGAGTAGGAAAACAGCCCAGATCTGAGGAGAGCTGGCAATGAACAATTTCCTTAACCCACTGCATGAAGAGAGTTAAAAATAGGCCTTGCTTGGCTGAGCAGAGTCCTTTTGCAAAAGAGGAGTGCTCTTAAGCATGAGCCCCTTGTAGAAGAAGCACCGGGTCACTGCTGGTCCAGCAAGGATTGTGGTGGTGCTGGGCAACAGTACTGCAGTGGAATTTGAGCCAAAAGACTTGCTGCTCATTGGCTGTGAGAACTTGGACTAGTCAGTTCATGACTCTGACTCAGGGCCTATTTCTGTAAAAGTGGAAATTATCTGTCTGTTATACTGACCTTGTCATATGGAATAACGAGACAATAGAGGTGAAAAGCCTTACAGAGAGTAGTGTACACACTTCAGAGTGCTATATCCCCGAACCACGGAAACTCATAGAGAAATTCCACTCCCAGCACAGGCTCCTTCTCTAAGAAAAAATAAATACTAAATCAGTAAACAAAATAAAACAAAGAGCAATACGGATCAAGAACACAATTTGCCCCCAAATGATCAGAGAGATTTTCTCAAGGTCTCCTGCTCCTGTTGGCATCATGTTATTATGATTGCTCTTCACCTGCTCTTCCTAGGGAGGTTTAAACACTATCCTTTATGTCATTCCTGGATATCTAGCAAACATCAGGTTTGAGTCCGTCCTTCATTTATCCATCTATTCATTCAACAAGTGTTTATAGAGTGCTTACTACACACAGGTACCCTTAAAAAGCCACAAGAGGAAGAAATGCTTATCACATCTACCTTTTATCTCAGATTTCCACTTATCTGAATGCTCCACTTTGGTCCTCAAACTCTTATTACAGGCTCAGGTAATCTGGACATCCCATAATACTGCACATTTCCTCAGCCTTGGTGTTATCTCCAACACTGGCAACTCATTTTGCACGGGATAGGACTAGGCTCCCAGGAGAATGGAAGATCCATAGGGCAGGCCCACTTCCCATGGTTCTCTGTATCACCTGTAACAATAGCTGAGAGTCTGGGCAATGCTCAAAAAGCCGGAGTGGGCTGATAAGAAAGCTCCTAGCAGCAGCACCAGGTTTTGCCTGGGCATCCTGAATCAGTCTCCTTGCTTCCATATCCGCACATCAGCTTGCCCATCCCCTGGGGATGAGGGCAGTAGAGGGAAGGGTCTAGACTTTTGGTTTAAGCAGGATGGCTGCTACCTCCCTGGTGGCCTCCTCACCCTGGATTCCCACTTCAGGGAGCACAGTTTCTGTGGTTCCTTCATATGCCTAAAGTGTTTAAGATGCTGCCAGATGAGAATTTCAGGCTCCCCAGGAGCAATCCTTCCCAGGTCTCTCATCTATCTACTCTGTAATACTTAATTCTTTGGAAAGAAGCAACAAGAAGGCTGGGTTTTTTTAAGATATTAAGAAAATCATTCATTGCTGAGAAGTCACATCAGGGTCTCATCCTTCAAACAGACAGTTGAGTGTGTATCAGCCTGAGAGGGAGCCTGATTATTAGTTTTAAAGAGCTTATTTCATTCTCTTAAAAATGGGATCAGTTCATCTTCGTCACATCTGTCTGTGCGTGGCTCCTGCACGCCACAACAACTGTCAACTCCAGGCATTATGTTATTAAGGTGTAGTGGGTGTAGGTGTGGATCTGCCTGAGTTTGTATATTCTCCAAAGGAGGAAACAATGAGATTTAGAGCATGAGTAATTAATGGCATTAATTTGCTCATTTGCATTTAGGAAGAGACTGAGAAGACATTTCCCACCCAGCCCACCCCACACCCCACTGACCAGGGAAGGAGTAAGGAAGAATAGCGAGGGCCCACTTATCTAGGCTGCAATAGTAAGGGCTTGGAGTAATTACTAAGGGATGCTGTGGAGGGAATATGATTGTTGTAAGCATGTGTCTCCCTCACACCCCTAGGGCCATGTAGCTGCTAGGTGACCCAGCACAACTACAGCAGAGGTTCCAGATGTCCCCAACGCATGATTAAAGAGCTATTTCATAGGGCCCAGACTCCTTGCCTGTTATGGATGAAGGAAAGATCTAACGTAAGTATCAGACAAAAGAAAGGGCAGAATCTTCTACAGTTTGCTCTATATTGAAACCTACCATTCATATCAATGGGAAGATACTGCACAGTGTCTGAAGTGAGTGTAGCATGGTACTAAATGTCAGAGCAAAAGGAGCAAGGAGAAAAATAAGCAAGGAGAAACTCATACACTGAAATACATGATGGATAATATGGAGTGATAATAAAATGCTAAACTAAATGCAGCTGGGTGTTAAACGTGGCTCACAAAATATGCTTTATGGATGACTGAGAAAGCCAAAGAGCAGAGCCAGTCATGGGATGCTTGTGACAGAGGGGACCTGGAAGAACCCTGAGACTGAGAATATCTTCATTAGAGAAAGGAGGAGGTAGGGCCCACCAGGCATGGGCCAGTAGGAAGAAATAAGTGGGAATGAGACTCGAGAATTATGGAAACATGGTGCACACGGATCCTAACGATGTGCGGGAGAATGGAGAATAGTGGGCAATTCAGCTGAATAGATGCTAGAATGCCTAAAGAAAGAAGTGTGTTTGCATACATCTCCATATACACCAATGCCTCTATGGCAGATAATCTGAAATGACAGATAATCAAAGCATCACTTAGCATGTATCTATGTCTTGGAATTGATATGGATGGATGAGGAGATTGCAAAATAACAAAATGCTTCTAAAGACCTGTCACCTTGTCCTATGAATACATCTGTTCCTCCTACTCCTACCTCAGCAAATGGACAGCATTGCCTCTCAGGCTGGGGCAAAACATCCGTGTTGTCCAGTGTGCTGAGGCTAGGCCTTCCTCCTACCCCACCCTCCTGAGGCAAGGAAGGCAGTTAAGTGATGATTATACACAGAAGACACATTCTCTTAGTTTCTGCAGGACCAGAATATACAATAATCCCTTATTCATTATCAAATAAAAGATATGCTATATTGAATAAAAGATATGTCATAGTAATATATTATGTAAAATGGAAAAGACTTGCTATGGAGCACAGTGCTGCTACTTCACCAGCAGATAACTGAGTTCCCATGCAGGGAGTAAGGCTGGCCTCCTCCAAGACGCCTGGCCGACACTCCAGCCAGAATGAAGCACTCTGGCTCTTTACTCAGATCACACTCTCTACTTTCCTGTACAGGCAATGTTAGTTGAAGGAAGGAATGCATATCAAACACTGCCCAGGGTGAACAGGGACCTATATCCAGGGCACTGGTGCGGTGACCCACCAGCACTGCTGGTTTCCAGGACATCAAACAAGATTCTTAGCCAGTGGAGTAGAGCCCATTGTGCCCTCTGGCAATCCTCTGTGGGGGCCGGAGAGTACAAACAACTCAAAAAACTAACATGGAAAGATGCTTAAAGAAGAAACAGAAATGAATAGCGAGAAAATCATGGCCACAAACAGTTGCAGAAAAACAGCGATGTAAGCAATAGGGCCTAACAATTGGCATGGCTTGTTATGCCCAGTCGCGCATCGCTTAACAATGGGGATACATTCTGAGAACTGAGCTATCAGGTGATTTCACATATGTGGTCCATGGTTGACCGAAATGTCTTTATGCAATGCATGACTGTATAGAAATATAACAAGAACTCCTGGTCCTCACTCGCTGGGTGTGACTAGAGAAGCTGCTAGGAATAGGTCACAGCAAAAGTCAAACTGGGGCAGGAGCTGGAAGAACCGAGAACAGTAGGGCCTATCACATACGGCCCTGGCCCTTGGGAAGTTCAAACACCTGCTGTTTCTTCTTCTCATCTGCCAAATAGACAATTACAAACCTGTATTAGCCTAGAATTTCCCAGACTAATATTGAGAAGCAACAAAAACTATGAAAAAGAAAGAGTAGGCAAGCCATGGTTGTCAAAAGTCTTCGGAGTATTGTTCTAGAGCAGGGAAGATGAGGGACTAAGAAGCCTAACAGTGGAGTGGAGTAGAGTGGGGTGGGGTGGGTAGGGTGGAGAGGAGTGGGGTGGGCTGAAGTAGGGTGGGATGGGCGGAATGGAGTGGGATGGGTTGGGGTGAGTGGGGTGAGATGGAGTAGAGTGGAGAAGCCATGGCCTTCGCACCTGTGAACTCCAGGCTGGACTTATGGACACTTCCAGCTCTGACAAGCCAACATCCTCTCTTGGACAGCAGAAATGCTGAAGCAGATGTGTGCTAGGCCGGACCAAACTGAAGAGAAGCTATGGCATTCTAAAAAAATAAAGGAGGGATGGTAGAAAAGAATGAAAATTTGACTGTAGTGTGTTTATAAGAAGCTGATCTGTAATTCAGCGTTTGTGGGAACTTTTCTGGTTTGTTTGGTGGCAGAAACCAAAGTGGAAACATGTAAAAGACATAAATATCATTTACGATTTTACAAAACTTGTAAAGATTAAGCAAAATGATGCCTGTGAATGCTCTCTAAAAAGTGCAGAGTATCGTTCCAATAGAAGGGATTGTTGTCCAAGGCCAAATATTTCATGTTTATTTGATGGATCAGAAAGCTGCGTGGGCTCCCGTGGCTACGAGAACAGGCTGTGAGAGGTGCTAGCTGAATTCCAACAAGGCTCCAGGACCAGAAAGCCTTCCCACACATCTACAGTAGAACCGAAATTTACCTTCTTAGGGATTCAAACTCTTGGAGTTTTTGCCCTCAGGCTTTCTTTTAAAATGCAAATACCTCTGGGAAGTCTGACACTTTTAACTAATTCATTCCAAGGTGTGAAGAACAGGTTGTCAAGTGGACACAAGGTGGTCTGGGAGTCACAGCTTTGCTCCATCCTGACTGTGTGACCTTGGCAAATAAACCACTTGACCTTTCAGGGCCTCAGCATGGGAAAGAGACACCTTCGCATGGGAAAGAGACACCTGGGCAGCTAGATTGAGATGGATCTCTGAACTCTAAAATGAGATTACTCAATATATCAGACGTAGGGTTGCCAGAGAAAATACAGGGCCACCAGCCAAATTTGAATTTCAGATACACAATAAATACTTTTTAGTAAAGTATGTCCCATGTATACTTACACCAAAAAAAAATATTTGTGGGAGTCCTAGATTTTTATTTGCTAAATCGGGCAACCTTAATCAGAAGAAGAGGAAAGATTCTAGGGAGAGCGCAGGCAGCAAATGGGAAGAGGCAGCGAGGAAAATCGGAATGTGAGTAGGGAGGCAGCTCCAAGCATAATGTTGCCTCCTTCACAACCCTGAGGGCTGACCCAGTGTGATGACATTCACAAAATGCACCTCGCCCAAGGGCTTCAGCAGACACAAGGGCTGTCAGAGGCCCTCCCTTGAAAGAGAGTGGGCTCTAGGGAGAGCTGTGCTGAGCTGTCCTGATTGGCCACTTCTCTGCCTGTGGCTCAATCCTCCACTGCTCTTCCCAACATAGTACTTTCCTAAAACACAGCTTTCCTTACCTCCCTCTCTCCTTAACACTCTTCAGTGGCTCCCTCCAGGTGCTTTGTGAAATCCAAGCTCCCCAGAAGCTCACAAAACCCCATCTGATCTGCTGTAGAACCCCTCTCCTAGTCTGCTCTCTTGCCCTCCCACTTCATATTTCATAAGCCAGCCACTGGCTTCCCTCCCTCACCTGCCTAGAAGAGGGCTTCTCTTTCCAAATGCCAAAAATGGCACCCTTTCCAGAGAACTGGCCCTGGCTCCTCCCTCTCTCCTTTTGATTTGGCTCATCTGCCTTTGGGTCTGCTCTGTATCCCAGGCGGGCCTCTGCTGAGCAGGGTACCACACTGTATTCCAGTTAATGCATTTCCTCTGTTGGTCACCTCCTATAAAACTTCTCAAGGGCAAGTACTTCTGTCTTACTTCATCTCTGAATCCCTATTTCCTGCCACAGCACCTGGCATTTGATGACTACAGTAATTATTTGATTGATTAATTATTACATTTGCTGGTCCCTCTTGACTGAGGACATTTGAAGAAGAAACTATTAGCCCTTTCGTCCTCATCCCTGTGCCCCTTCTATGATTCCTGGGGGATCAAAAATCATCTCCGGAACTAGTCACTCTCTCCCCATCCCCACACACGCTGCCTGCCCTCTGGCAAGCTGAGCAAGCCCTCCTTTGAACTTACAGCTTTGAGTTGGCATTTACCATTTTATAACTCAGACTCTCAGTCTAGTTTGTATTTATCTAGAAATTAACCATATATTTCCTTGTGCCACTTCTTGAGTGATTTTCTGCACTGTCATTCCCATCAGCAAGTATCTCTAGGTAACAGCTAATATCATCTTCTTGGCAAGGAATGAAGCCAGGAAATGAGGCCCTAGCCCTCTGGGAGCTTGTATATATATATACAAGGTAAAACAGAAGGTAACTCGCACTTCAGCTGAACCATCCTAGTAGATGAATTTACACCCATTACCTTGTGGTAAGTGAAAAGTCTGATGCCTGCCTTAAGTTTCTGCAAAATTCCTGGAATCCCACCCAGTATTCCTATTTTTGATTTTCTATTCTGATAGAAATCAAGATCTTTCCCTTTCTATAGCCCTTCAGCTTTCCACTCTGCTCTCACCTGTACCAAAATTTTCATTCATTTTTTATGCAGAACAACTAGACTCTTTTCATGTCAAGTCTTGGAGGCCTCACCTTTCGTACCTCAAATCAGCTATTAAACACAAAACGCATTTACTGTCCTAGAGGCAGAATCAGAGGCAAATCTTATAATAGGAAAGATCCTCTGTCTTCTCCCCTTGGTCACCAAAATAACCATTACATGGAATACAAGCTATAAGCCAGGGGAGCTTGAGCCAGGAAATGTAGTGCTGGTAAATGTGTTCTCCGGATTGAACCTGACTAATTCCTCTTTGCATGTCCGCCTTGTGAACAGGAACCACCCGGCCCACTTCTTCTTTTTTTTTTTTTTTTTTTCCTTTTTCTCCCCAAAGCCCCCCGGTACATAGTTGTATATTCTTCGTTGTGGGTCCTTCCAGTTGTGGCACGTGGGACGCTGCCTCAGCGTGCCCTGACGAGCAGTGCCATGTCCGCGCCCAGGATTCGAACCAACGAAACACTGGGCCGCCTGCAGCGGAGCGCGCGGACCCAACCACTCGGCCACGGGGCCAGCCCCACCACCCGGCCCACTTCTATCTCTCCCCTCTCAGGTGCTGCTATCTGACTTGACCATTGTCTCCTGGACTTTGACAAATAAATGGCAAGCAATACGATATATTGGAGTATATGAGAAAGCCATTTGATGTAAACCTATTTTGGTCTGACTTTGTTTTTCCCAAAAGGCCTGATATGGCTGTTGAGCGCACATTGCATATCTGCTTTAAGCATTTGCTCTGTCACAAAGAGAAGAACAAATGACCTTCAGACAAAGGTGCAACTCCCCCCAACACTGGCACTTCCTTAAGGATAACCATCTCTCCCTAGGTTAGCAACTGATTGCTGGGCTCACCTGTGACCACCCAGCTCGAGACACAGATCTGCTTCCTGCTATGTCCACGGGGACAGCAAACCTACTACCTGCTGTGTCCATCAATTGCTGTGCCGACAGACCAGTCTCGTGACTATTGTAAAAGGGACACTGCAATCCTATGTGAAATGTGCTCTTTGAGGGTATATAACCACTCTGTACACCTCACTTCTTTGGTGCCCTTCCTTCCTTGAGGAAGGAAGACCCTGGGCTATTTAGTCCTCACATTTGGCTCAGAATAAAATCACCCCAATTTTCCTTTACAGATTGTTTATGGATTACTTGCATTGACGGCTCTGAAGTTTCAGCCCTGTTTTCCTGCCGCTCACCATCCAGTTCTGAGGCGCACATGACCCAGGAAGGCCGCAACGCACATGAGCTCTGGTACCCACACCTGCTATTCCTAGTCTTCTAGACTCTAAAACCCTCATCACCTTCACAGGATCTCTTATTATCCCACCTGCTGGTCAAACCGCCATGCTCCCATCTCTCAGAACACTGGAGGAAAACCAAGCTCTGCTAGGCTCTCAGCAGTTTCTCTTTCTCCAGAAAGATGCTTCCAGCCTAAACTCAACTGTTGATTAACTTCAAATACTCTAGAAGCAGAAATTCTCAACTTGGGGTATGTGTCGAAACTTCTGGAGAGCTGAGACCCAAGTTCTGAGGTGAGGCCCAAGATTTTGCATTTCCAACAAGCTCCCAGGTGCTGGTGGTGCCCAAGTACTGGCCAAGATCCTGCTGTTAGACATACAACCCAGCGTCGTGGGCCCCTGATGGAGCAGACACTTCCCATCCACCCCCACCACCCCCAGGAACACACACTTAGGCCTTGAACCCAGCAGTGATAGGTCAGGAACAAGACTGTGCTTTAAGGGGTGGCCCTGGCCTACTGCAGCTGTTTGTCCAATGTAATTAAACACCAAATACGACATGCTTCAGAGGCCAGAGACCAGGGAGAGCTGGGACCTGGCTTGCAGAACAGCATGCATTTTGTGTAACCAGCCTAAGCAGAGTCGGGGAAGGGGCAGGAGCAGACAGCTGTTTCTCATTCAGGGACTAGCAGGGGCCCAGGGAGTGGAAAGCCAAGCACAGAGTTGTCGTGCCAGGTCCTTGTAATCAGAACACAGAGGGCACATCAGCCATTCCTCAGAGGGCCAGGGCGAGGGGAGTGAGGCCATGAAGGGAGACCCAGAGAGCACTGAGACTGGGCACTTGGGCTGTACCCAGCAAACATCCTGATGTTTAAGGGAGGGGGTGACTCTTGATATCTAGTCCTATCATGACTAACTTGCATCCTGAGATTCCGAGGAAACTCAGCCTTACCAGAGAAAGGGCTGGAGGGGGCCCGTCTGATGAGGGTGTTTCTCTGGTGAGGTGTTTCTCAGAAAGTGGTCACAAAACAAAGGGCATTAGGATCCCCTGAGCACTTACTGAACATGCAGATTCCTAGGCACCCTCAGGTCTACAGAGTAAGAACCTCTAGGGGTAGCCCCAGGCCTGGCCTGGGAATCTGCATGTTGCAAAATCTCCCCAACTGATGGTCATGCTTACTGATGTCTGACAAGAGCAAGAGCAGCTCAGGTTTCACGTGTGCTGGAAGCCAAGACCCTTTTCAATGACTTTTCTACCAATGGTGTCCAGCCTCACCTGGCAGGTCTAGTAATCGACAACCCCCGGACTATAAAGGAGGCCTCCCTCCTGTACACCATACCCCAAAGACCACATGATCTCCAGAGACAAGGGAAGCATTTGGCTTTTCATTCTTGGCATTTTCTAAATCAATCTATTTAGTAATCAACAAATACTCATTGAATACCAATTCTGTGATTATCATTCTACCAGGGGAATACAAAGAAGTATGAGCCCTGGTCCCTGACAGCAGGAGAGGAAGCACAGTGAAACAAACGCATCTCAGTCACAATAGACCCCCGGAGGCAGAAAGCACAGTGAGTGAATGGATGGGACAGAGGGGTATTATTTTAAAATCTGTTACAATCAGTGTCACAGTCACCTAAATGTTATTAGTTTTAATTCAGAAAATCAGGTAATCTAAAACCAATCTTACTACTCACCCTCCATTGATGGAATATTTTACATGGTGCCAGGCGTGGTGCAAATGATTTTCCCTTACATTACTTCACTTAATCCTCTCTGAAAACTGATGAGGTAGGTACAATTCTATTTCAATTATAAAGGAGGATTCTGAGCCTTGTGGTCATTAACTACATGCCCAAGTTCACACAGCTACTAAGAGCTGGAGTCAGAAAGTAGGTTCTGTTCTTCTTGATTCCAACAACCAGTGTCAGCCTTGTGTGTGACAACCCTGAATAATCTAGGTGTAATGCAATAAAATGTCAGAAATGGGCAAGATAATTAAAAGGCATAATGGCACCCCAAAGGTCTCAGAGCAGTTTGTAAGAATTAGGTGTAAACTTCATGGAAGAGATGGACCTTTGGAAGGGAGATTCTGAAACTTCCTGAACCAACAGGTACCACTTGACCACAGGTCTTTCTACATAGAGGAGGCAGAAAAGCCCTGGGAAACCCTGGGGGAAAGGTTAAGTCCTTGATGATCCATGAAAACAGGTCGAATTGAGCTTGCTCTATACTCCATACTATTCCGCATCGGTTGAGGCCCCGGTAAGAACAGTCAGTTCATCACTGGCAATGTTCACAAACAGGCCTCTGCTGGAGTCACAAAATGTACAACTGGCCTTGTTCTGCACTTTTTTTTAAAGGAGGGCTGGGAATAAAAACAAAAAAAGAGAAGACAATCGATACAAGGCCTTACCGATTCAGCACTCTGGAAAGTCACTGAGCAGAAAATTGAATTTAAGTTTCTCCAAATGATATGTATTCCCCAGCCTCCCAGTGCTTTGTGGAATGATCCACTCCCTCTATAAGGAAGTCATGAAACCAAGGAAACACTTCAAACTGGAGAAAACACAATGTACTGTTTTGTGAATCCAGACTTTGGAAGCAATTCAAATTCTCAATGTATAGAGTTACTTCCCCTCCCCTCAACAGTACACACTAACCTTCAATCTTTTTTGCAACAGTATGTTTTAAAACTTGTGTGTGGTTTTCCTGTGTTCACTGTTTACAGAGGATGAGAATAAAATTGTATTTTGGCCAAGGAAGCAGATGAGTATCCCCAGTAACTCTGCTCTCTGAGGGCTACCCCACCCAGATTCCATCTGATCAAGTCCCAAAAGTCTGCAATGCACAAGATAATAAGCAGAAACACCCTTGTATAGGCAAAAAGGAGATGGGGGACTCTGGTGTGACTGGAGAAGTTCCAACCATCTCTGTGCATCTTCCCTTAGTCTGAAATTCTCCCCTTAGAGATGCCTTTAAGCTTTATATAATAAGAGAGGTATAAAATTACAATCTGGAAAGAGCCTTTCAGATCATCTAGGCCAGTCCTCAAATTTTATGGCGGGGTAAAATAGTACCTATGTAATGTTACTGCCTTGCATAAGAATTCAGGTTTTAAACAGCGGCAGCATTTCCCAACGTGAATTTATTCTGTATAATGTTGATCCTTTCTGACCTTGGGTCAAAATGAGTGCCCAATGGTCCAATCAGTTTGAGAAATGCTGCATACATTATATCATCTCCCCTTTCTCCCTTTTGTAGATTCACGATGCAGAATACGGTACCGTATTAAAGATATCAAGAAGTTCTACCATCAAGGACCCAACTGTTTTTTTGTTCCAAACTGATTTAGCTACTTACAATTTTAGCAATATAATACCTACTAACACGCAGAGAAATGAGCGTCCCTGTGTAAGCCATTTGGGGAATCCTGCACTGTATCATAGTGGGTTCTCCCTTTTATGAGGAAAATAATTTAAAGGTGACATTTTATACTAATTCTCATTCAGGCATTAAGACTTATCAAGTCCCAATTTCCCATTGACAAGAAGGTTTAAGCCGTGGTAACAAATTTGGATATGTAGAAGCAGCTCTGAGACATGCTAAACAAATTCTGACAACAATTTGGCCTTGAGTAAGGCCAAATTTTACAGTTGGGACTGTGCCAAACCAAAGAGATTAAAGTCAAGGACTAAACCAACTGACCAGGATGCTTCTTCAATCTAGAAATTCACTCTGGCTTTACCTTTAGAATTTCATTTGCTACAAGACTGCCACTTTCTACTACAAGGCTACTTTTCCATATTTTTGGTACTCTCTAAGCATAATCATAATGGCAGACACATAGTAGGTGCCTAAGGATGACTTGAGATAAAAAATGACATGTTGCCAAGACAGAAATCTGACTACGGTTCTTATTCTTTCAGAAGAATGGGAATTGGGATATGACTAGCCCCAGGATTTTACTTTAGTAAATTCTTATTCC
Source organism: Equus quagga (assembly GCF_021613505.1). Taxonomy (NCBI): domain Eukaryota; kingdom Metazoa; phylum Chordata; class Mammalia; order Perissodactyla; family Equidae; genus Equus; species Equus quagga. Next base: position 30,092,167 of record NC_060275.1, read on the forward strand.
TTCTAAGCAATAAAAAAATAGTTCAAATATTTTCAGTTGTTCAATTGACTTAAGTTTAAATAAACTAGGTTTCTATCCATTTCATCAGCAGAAATTTGTCTGATCAGTAGAACTATATTTGACCAAAAAAGAAATCATCAATGGCACCAAGAGAATAAAGCTAATCAGTAACATTTATAAGATGTACCCAGCTTGCAATCACGAGAAATGAGAAGGCACATTGGCAATCACGTTAATGATAACATCCTAAACTCTTATCCAATGGCTTCAAAAGTCCCAAATGGATCGAAACAGGCTTGTAGAGGAAATCATTTCTCTTCACTCCTGAAGTTTCTGCTCCACCATTAGATGGAGATTCAGTCTTCAAGGAGTTCCGAAAGAAACTTCTACTGTTGTTCATTCTTTGCCACTAATCTGATAGACATAACTGGAAAATGGATTTGTCATAGCTCCAGCTGCCACACAAGATACCATACACTGGGTGGCTTAAACAACAGACATTTATTTTCTCACAGTTCTGGGGGCTCAAAAGTCCAACATCAAGGTTCCAGCAGAGTTCACTTTCTGGTGGAAGTTTCCTTCCTGGCTTGCAGATGGCCAGCTTCTCACTGAATTCAAATGGCAGAGAGAGAGCAAACCAGGTCTCTGATGTCTCGTCTCATAAGGACACTAATGCTATAGGCTCAGGGCTCTGCCCTTATGACCTCACTTAACTATAATTACTTCCTTACTCCAAATATAGTCACATCCGAGGTTAGGGCTTCCATATTTGAATTTTGTGAGGACACAATTCAATTCATAGCAGGTCTGAAGATGCAAAGCAGAAGTCAGTGGGAGGTCCCTCTCTCTCTCACTCTCCCTGCTCTCCTTCCATCCACCTCCTTTCTGTCAACCCTTCGTATAACACAAAATAAGAAAAAACAGTCAAATCTCAAGAAATGATTTTCAAAGTGATTGAAAACAAATCAGAATGGAGCAAAAATACCTCTTATTTCCTCAGCTGTCCCTGAAACCACCATATTCAAGGAGACAGTTCAGTATCTGTCTTTTTTTATCCACTACATTGATGATGACTTATGGTTCAAGAACCATTGCCACATCTGACGAGTCAGCACTTGCAGCAGCTCACAGATTTTGAGTTCCATTGTTTCCACTGCCATGTGACAAGGCCATGGGTAACCTGCTCCACCACATTTCAGCATAACGGAACTTCCTAACTGTAGATCCCTCGGGCCCTGCTGGAAAAAGTCAGCTACATGAGTTAGAAACCGCTGTGATGGTCTCTCTTTCTTTAAAACCAGTGACTTAAAAACAACAAAGGGATATTTCAAACATATTTTGAACAATGGCAGTATTAAGTGCCTAGCCTCTTCAGAAGAACACTTTGAGAGGTAACTACCCTTACTTGGAAGTATAATAAGGTCCAGATTGTGTTTTGAAATGTTAGTCTCTTACTCTCTCATGCTTTACACAGAAGCAGGCCCATCCTTCTTCATTTGGGGCCATTGATAAAAAGTTCCAGACGTGACTAGGGTTGACTTTGCACTGCTTTGTTGAATTTCCACTGTGCTTCTTTTCCATTTCCCACATACTGAACTGCAGAGAAAGTGTGTGCACTCATGGAGGAGCCGGTTGGAAGCTTAGGAGGTTAATAAATATGGTGCACAGAGAGTATAGTGCTCAACTCAAGAAGGTGCCACTCATATGGACTATATTGTGACTATAATGTTTACTTCCCCCTTCAGCTTTATAAATTGTGCAGTTACTCTTTGTGGTAGGAACTCAGTCAACCAGGAAGGGAAAGGTTTGTTAAGTCCTGCTGAAAATACTGGCCATCTATGGTTTGACTGGCCAAAAAGATACTTGTATCTCCCCCAGCCTTAACACAAGGCTGGGCCATAGGACGCCTTCAATGAATACCCACTGAATAGTTGAAATATATGTTGCCATAAAGAAATGAGCGAATGAGCTATCACAGGGCTTTCTGGCTGCTCGACACTTACCAAGTGATCTATTCTGAAGTCTAGTCTGATGAGTCTAGGAGCAGCAGACAACATAATTCCATCAGGGAATTTCAGGCCAAAGAGAATGAATAGGTAAACACAAGTGCATCTCTATTGACCTGTGTATGGACACTTCTAGTCCAGCTAACAGGGGAATGTAGTTAGAATTCAGCTGTCCCACCATCATCACAAGGTCTTGCTTTGTTTTTCTTATTTCAGAAACTATATTGAAAGTTCTTTACTTAGAAAGTTCCTGAACTCCTACCACCAAATCCAAGAGAGTTCTTTACAAGCTTCTTCTCTTTAAAAAGGAAAAGACATTTGTCACCAAACACAACATGCCATCACCATCATTGAGCCCCATGCTTACATCACCACTCTGACTGCATCATGAACTATGGCCCATCCCTTCAGGATCTCTGGGGCCACTGAAGGGAGAGAGAGAAGCTCCCCGGAAAGTACTCTCTGCCTGCACTGGATATAAAATAAAGAAGAAGCTCAAGAAATTGTAGTTTCTGTCTGTGGCGCCTTTGTGGGCCCAAAGCAGCTATTAGGGAGCATTGGTCTTCCTGGATTATGTGCTAAACAAACCAACATTTGAACCACAGAAGGGCCAGGCTGGGGCTGGTCTGGTCTGCAGGGGCCTCCTTTGTCTGGGGGTTAGAATCAGTCCTCCGTGTTCCTTTTCACTACTCCTCCCCACCCCCAACTCCTTCCCCTCTCCCAATTCATTCTTTAAGAATTTATCCTGCTGCTTCTTTAACTCAGCATGTGTCTGGGCAGATGTCCAAGAACGCTCCCTTCAACAACGACAACAACAGGAACGGAAAAAAAAATCCTCCACTTCAATTCAGTCCTCCCTGCTCTGGCGAGCGTGCCCTTCTCTCTCCTGGTTTTTCACAGCTCATGATTGATACTGTCCTCCTCTTGCTCACCCCGGGGCTCCACATGCCTTTCTATTGGACAACACGGCCTCTGTGAAGCAACCTGGGAGCCCAGCCACTGGGCCCTGGGACCCCCTTGGGGTCTTTTGAGAGAGAAAAAAGGAAAGGCCAAAGAGGGCCCTAGACAGGGGCAGGCCCAACAGGTACAAAGCAACCAGAGAGCTGAATTCTGGGAGCCTTTGTGTGAGGGCCTGGGGCCTGGCAGCGAGGGGAGAGGACGAAGAGGGGGGTGAAAGGGTCTTTCCTTACCTTCTTGCCACCCCTTTCTTAGCCCCAGTTAGAAAGGCAACAACACTGAGATTCTAAAAGACCAAGTATATTTTGAATCAGTGAAAATCAGCTACCAGAACTTTCTTTTCAAACTCTATTGGCTTCCCTTGAAATTCCTTGCGAGAAGACGTCATATATTCAATCATATTTTGTTAGAAAAAGAATCAATTAACATTATTGAGCACTTACTAAATCCCAGATACCATGCTACTTGTTTGCTCCTGCATCATCCCATTTAATCTTTGAAACAACACGATGGTAGTTACTCCTTTTTAGCAGATGGGAAAACTAAGGCACAGAGAGATTAACTCCTTCATCCTGGGGCACACAGCTAACATGCAGCAGTGTTGCAAGTTGAGCTCAGGTCCTGTGATCGCAAGGACCACGTTTTTATGCTCTACTCTGCTGCTTCCGTAAACTTTGAGAAAGGAAAGAATGATTGAATGAAGAGCTCCTAGCAAAGGCGGGAACGTTATTATATTATTATTTGCACCATCCAGTAAAACAGCATCAAGAGGTCTGCATCACCCAGGAAATTATTGCTCTCCTTTCTCTTCGTGACTGACTTGGGATAAATGGATCCGATGAGGGTGGCCCCAAAGTCGATGAACCATATTATCTCATTCTACCTTGGAAACGTTTCCTTGGATTTCAGATTTAACCTTATATCCTCCACATTTCAAGATGGGTAGCTTGAAAGCCATTTCCTTGATTAGTGTTTCTGTCTTTTCTAAAACTGGACTTGAAAATATTGGTTACTATATAAGAGATAATTCATGTTTAAGGATACTTTCAGAAATATTCTGTAGATAAATCTGTGCCTTTTCTTAAATGAAAATGGTCATATAAAGTGTTTCCCTTTTCCTTGTAGTTTCCAGCAAGCTTACAGCCCAAGTCAGACCTCAGTGTAGATGATCAGAGTCTTGATGGCGTTACGTAGCTCCCACTCCTTTTTAGATGATCTCTGCTTTACTTTTCCTCTAATTGCTGAATTTTGTATTACGCACGTAAATCTCTGAAATTCCTTTGGAAATAGACAAGATATAACTCCTTGATAAGTAAACAACCAGTACGTGTGTCTATCCCAGGCTGTCACAATAATCTGAAACATCTTATGTTAAACCCATACCTGTCCACACCTGGGGATAGAGAAGAGTAAGACAGGACATGTTCCTTAATGGAAGAGAAAAAACTAACTCTATCTGACTTGGTGAGCAGTGTGCTGGGGACTCTGTACTCCTCTCTCCTGGGGGAAGAGCTGGGAGGCAGCTAACCCAAGGAAGTGTAGGAGAGGAACCGTCTCCATGAAGGAGAGTACAGACTCACGGCCTCAGCAATCCTAGACTCTTCTTTGCTCTTTTATCTCCCTGCACTGGGGACCCTGGCCCTTACCTAGTTTCTAGAGTTATCCACCCCCTTTCTTCATCTCCTTCCCTAGCCACTCCCCTCCCTTCTCACTGCTCTCTCTTCCTTCTTCCTCCTGCTTCTTTACTCTCCCTCCCCTTCTTTTTTCCGAATTGCCTCAAAAGTGCAATAGCTTAGGGAAAAGAAAAAGAAGGAGGCCCTGGCCCTGTGGGGTAGTGGTTAAGTTCCTGAGCACTGCACTTAGGTAGCTGAGTTCTCAGGTGGCCCGGGTTCAGGGATTCAGATCCCAGGCACAGACCACTGGTCAGTCATACTGTGGTAGCAACTCACATATAAAGTGAAGGAAGATTTGCACAGATGTTAGCTCAGGGCTAATCTTCCTCAAGCAAAAAAAGAGGAAGATTGGCAAAAGATGTTAATTAATAGCAAATCTTCCTCAGAAAAGAAAAAAAAAAAAACAAAGAGGAGAAGACAGCCAAAAGTTATAACTTTTCACTTAAAATATTTTGCTAGTGTTAAATATTTATTGGTCCCTCAGAATAAAAGGTAAGGAAATACCTATTGAAATGTTATGTCAAGCCCTCAGAAATATAGAAGAGCAATGAAGAAATCCCTCAACGAATGGAGCATCTGCTTTTAGCAGGTACTGGGTTAGTGGGGCACTAGGACTAAAATTAGAAATAAGCGTTAATGGAGACCCTTACCTTAGAGACGATACAATCTAGTGAGACACACACATATGCCATGTTAAATAGCCATGTAAGTGAATCATACAAAACTCTACACATGATGTTACGTGCAGCAAATGAGCAGGTGCCAGGGCAGAGGGTACTACAGACAAAATGTGCACAGTTCTTGGAGGCAGAATGCCCTGTCAGGCAGGCTCAAGGGGGGAAGGCGTGAGATGGGCACTGAAGGATCAGCGACCTTTGGAGAGGACCAAGAGGCAGAAGGGAGCTGCAGCCTTAAGATCCTGCCACCCACCCCCCGCCAGTCACCTTCCAAGGCACCACAACTGGTCTAAAGATTCAGGCAGGGGTGCAGAAGTGGAACCTGGGTGGAATCTGGGGTGAGAAATTGTAATGTGTCGTGTCAGGACACTGGGGACTCATCGTCTTAGCCATCTAGGATTATTGCTATGGTTGCTATTAAGTCACGGTGCTTATACACTGAAGATTCATTCAATTCAAGTATTGTTTTCTCTGAAATTCACCTAATCCTATGCTTAAATGGTCTTAACCACATTGCTCACCTCAATAACTTATAACAACTAAGAAGTACAATGAAGGGAAAAGTCAAAATCATTTCTTGTGAATCAAAGAGATTGGTCTGAAAGATCTTTTTGGCTGTCACATATATATTATCTTCCCTTCTACTCTTTTGGCACTTAGGCTAATAAAGATTAATCCTGCTGCCTTTTGCACAAAAGTCACTGGTCTTAAAAGCATAGAGTTTGCTTTGTAGCAAGTTTGAACTTCCTTGACCCAAGAACAGCTCCTTGGGTAGTGCTGTATTGCTGCTGCATGTTCTAGAATTCCTCCCTGTCAGTATGTGGTACTTGAATCCCCAACTCATGAGCCCTAATAGATGCGATTCCTCATCACAAAACAAATATTTTCAGGACCAAAGGATAGACAAGGGCATGAAAAAATAAATGCCATCTATGTCCTGCTGAATAAAAGGCACATTCCTCATTCATTTATTTTCTGAAAATATAACCACTATTGCTAGAAGAAGGAGGGAGAAACTATCATTGGTTTTTGTTTTGTTAGGTACTCTCCCTGGATGGATGGAAGCATGCATCTTTTTCATTAATATCACCTGCAAGAAAAAAAAAAAACCAGGGATGTTTATTTCTTTTTAGCCTATTAAATGCTAACAGCTTCCACATAACCAATATCTACTCTAGGATTCAGAGTCTGCTTGATATTTTGTGTAGGCAGCAATCTATTCTAATGAATAACTCATAAGGAGTTATGCAAAGGTAAATTATCTTTTATTTCAATACACAAACTGGAAACAATAGTACTGTTGGTGACTTTGGACCCGATGCATACATGTACCTGTGGGGAGGGAGCGCTGGGAACATCTCAATCAGACACTTAGGCTTTCAACAATGGACCAACCATTGCCATGCACTAACTCGAAAGACCACAGTTTCTAGATAGGGAGCAAGTTGAAGTTAAGCTCTTCAGGTTGCTAGCCATGATATCTTCAGTGAGGTCAGTTGGACAGTGAGGTGATTGGAGGGTAGGTTAGGGGAGTGGGTTGCAAAGAGTTGCAGTCTAGCAAGCCAACCTTAACACCTATACACCTTGTCCATGGCAAGTGGTGAATTCTAAAAGGAATTTTGGGATGAATAGCTCAATAATTTAAAAACCCTTCACTCCATCACATTTTGATTGGAACTTCTTTGCTAGTCAGTGGTTAACGTCAACTGCCGATGATTTTAGAAGGCAAATTTAAATTGATGGATATTTATGTGTAAGACACTGCTAGATGCTATAATGATATGCTAGAAGATAGAGAAAGGAGTACAACACAATTATTACACTCAGGAAGTTATAATTTCCCAAATACAACCTAGACTGCCCGGTGATGAAAGAGTCAGGGATAGGTAGCCTGAGCTTAAGTAGCTCTCTTCCTATCCTCCCTAAGAGAAAGAAGAAGTTGCTAGGTCACACTAAAGGGTCACACATGGAGAAAAAACCTTTCTCCCCAAATCAGTCGTATTCCAACCTGGATTACTCCATTCTGCAGAGCAGAGGTCACTGGTGTAACAATAAATGCAGTTACTCGACAAATAGCGATTGAACACTTACAAGGGAACCAAAGAAATAAAAGGAGAGACAAGGGGGGATTTAATCAGTAGAGAGGGATATCCTTTGGATAGTGGTTCCAGGGACCCACAGTCCCTTCTGCCTTTCTGCTCTACACAGAGCCACACCAGAAGGAGCTGTGCTTCACAGATGTAGAGCTCATCTCCACAAGGCAGGTGCTCCTAGCTATGGATGAGTACCCAGATACACCAAGGGGATCCATGTCCTTGCTGACCAGTTCTGATTCTGAGGGGAGTCTTCTGAACATTTCACTGAAATCTGCTTCTTTGTCATTTCCACTCATGGTCCTTTCCTGCCCACTGTGGTGAGATATCAAGCAGCCAGTCTATTCCCATACATTCGACAAGGCTACCAGCGCTGATTTAACATTCAGCCGTGTGTCAGGAACAGAGGAATAGGAAGGGGGACCCAAAGCCTTTGAGAAAGCAGGGGAGAAGAAAGGTGCATAAACAGGACAAATGAAATGGGACAAATGCTCTGCTAGGAGGATGTCTAAAGGAGAATGGAAGGAGCCACCGGTGAGGGAGAAACTACTACCCAGAGAAAGGAGTGGCATGTGAGCTTGGAAAGTCTCTGGACAGGCCAATTCTGAAAGAGCATTCCAGACAAAGGGAGCACTGCACAAGGATACTTAGGGGCACAGAAAGACAAAGAATGTTTGAGGAGATTCAGGAGAATGCTGTGACCATAACGCCAGGTGCAAAGGAACGACGGGTCAGATCGTAAAGAGCTGGGATTCCGCCTTGCAGAGTTTGAATTTCACTCTCTAAGTCATAGAGAGCCAGAAGAAGCTTTTAAGCAATGTTTTTCTGGGAGGTAGGCAGAGAAGGAGTTAATGTCCTGATTTTATATATGAAGACAATTGTAGCACAAAGAGATTATACCCAAGGCCACTCAGCCAATGACGTCTGGAACATAGGTCTCCCCCTCCCTAACCCAGCCTGCTTTCCACCATCACATGCTGTTTCCAGAGTCAATATATCTTTGAGGGAAGTAATACATCTCTTTGGACATCCTGTGGGAAGCAGAATCCTTACCTGCCAATAAGAAATTGTAATCCTCTAACTTCAATGAAAGGAAATGTTACTTTGATGGATCCCAAGTTACCACATACACATTTCTATCAAGTCACTTACCACAATGTCATTGTGACTATTTATCCATCTGCTTTTCCACACTATATTGTGAGCTCCTTGAAATCAAGCACAGTCTTCAGTGTTAATTGAGAAATTACCATGTGCCAGACACCGTGCTAGACATGGGGTAGTCCACTGTCAGTGAACCAGACATGCCTCTGCCCATCGTGGAGTCTGGAGTCTGGAGTCACTCTATCTGTGCACTCCCACTACTTGTGCTCAGGGTGGACACTCCAAAAAGGTGTGTCAATGACAGAGGGAGTACAGCTGGTAGTGCTGCACTGTTTTCCCCAAATATTAAGGAAGTTTCCTAAAGTTGTGCCTTGTGTGTACACAGCTTGTAAAGGAGAAAAGGAGCCTGAGTCTCAACCCCTGCCCCTGACACCACAACCACCATTCAGAAACACCAGGCTTAGGACAGAGACACACACCAGGCTGGACTTCATAATTCCAGTCCAGACAGAGGTGAGCAGGTGCCAGACCTCTCAGAGTTTGGGGGCCAGGAAAGCACCCCATCAGAAGCTGCAAGAGTTAGGACACTAAGGGAATGATGCCTCCTCTGCCTTTTAGGGTCCTCCTCTGGTACATTTATAATTCCCACCTACCTTGTGTGATTAAGGAAGAAACTAAAGCCCTGAAACAGAAAAATCACTATACTGTAGGTTCAAGCATTATGCTCCAGAACCAAGCTCCAGCCATGTTACGGCCCACCCGCCACGTGGCGCTCAGCTGGGTGGCACCAAGCCCAGCCTGGGCTGGCCTGGTAAGGAATGTCCTCCTGCTGAGCTGGCCAGAAAGAGCCGCCAGCGACTGGTGCCACTCCCCCGGGAACCAGCCAGCCTCCTTAAACCCCTGGACTGGCAGGCCTGGTAGAGCTTCCAGCTGTCTGCTCATTCCACCACCAGCAGCAAGTGACATGTACAGCAAGGGCACCACTTTTTATAAAAGAATGATCCTGCATGCCCTGGCATGGCTATGAGTCCTTATGTTTTGCTGATGATTGGAGATCATTTAAATTTGTCCTGTTCTCAAGGGCACATGTAGGTTGCGTACAGTCCTACTTCATTCTTGAAGAATCATTGTCAATTGAAATTCTGAGTATCCACTTGCTGCCTACTGGCTGTATTTTATCCCAAGGACAGCACTATCACCTACGCTGACGCAGACCAAGATACTTTCCCCACATATGGCCTTAGCGTGGACATGAAAACGTGATTCCTTATGGTACTGTGAAGAAACACTGGATCCCCAGGACAAAGTTCTGGATATGAGTCTCACTTCTGCTACCCTCCATGGGACGCTGAGAAGGTTATTGACCTTTGGGGGCCTAGTGTCCTGCTGGCATACAGAGATGCCCTCTGCCACCACTCAGGATGTTGTATAGATTAAGTGAGAGAAAGAGCTTCCAATTCTGTTTGTACCTCCACCTACTTCCGAAATGTTTGCGTGACTGTCTGCAATGAAGGAAACATATACAGTAAGACTTACTATGAAAAGAAATGATCCAATGCTATGTAGAGGAAGGATGAGAAGAACAGAATTACACCCATGCTCTCAGCTGATGGGGTGGCAGGTAAGCATCCAGGAAACGGAATGAGTGTTGAGTGTATCTGGTGCTTGGTGTTGCTGCTGAAAGGACACCAAGTGATCGCCAAGCCCCAACTAAAGGTGGCGTTTTGATTTGTCTTTTGAAAACCAACATGACACAGGTATTGAGAGAAAAAGGCTAGTATATCCCACTCTCAACTATCTGTCCTATTGAAACAATCCCAGAGAATTAAAAGCTACATAAAAAATTTTTCAACTGCTTTCAGAAGTCCAATAATAGCAGACTATGAAAATAAAATTGTGTTTGTGTATATATATGTATTCAACGAAATATCATCTGGTCATTAAAATCAGTAAGAAGACAAAAGGAAGTATGTGTGACAAGGGAAAGTGAAAGCAAATGCAAAAGGCTATAAGTGATGATTAGAGCCCTGTGGCAGGTTTTCACAGAGAGAGATGGGAGAAGAGCGCATTCTAACAACTAAACATAATCCTATTAGGCTGCTGAGATTGTGTGAGTGTGTGTGTGTGTGTGTGTGTGTGTGTGTATGGAGAGAGTGTGTTTCTTTCCTTTTCATGAAAAGAAATCTCTAAATGTCTTTATAAATGTTTTTGTGAAGATAGCAAATATCAAAGAAATAATCATTGATGCCTCCGAGCTCTCTGTAGGCCATCTTTAACTGTGCAAGAGGTAGCAGGTATGGTTTCAATCAGGTATGATTTCAACCTTCCTAAATGTGGTTAGTATCACTAGGGGCCAGGGGTGGGAGTTAAGACACTAAACAAAGCCCACTAAGGACGTCTGCGACCTCAGCAACCTTTGCTCACTACCCCAGTGGCGTGCTCACTAGTTTTAAACCTAAGGAGTCTGCATCAGAGGGGAATGCACACTCTGGGAGTCCTGGGTTCAGCACCGCCTGACCTTGGCCAAAGTCACCTCCTAGCTCTGGGCCTCACTTCCTCATCTGCCAAACAAGGAGGTTGAGATCAACAAACTCTGAAGTCCTTCTTTTCTTAAGGTTCAGTGATTTTATAAGCTTCTGAATCTCCACTAGAATAAATTCCTTTTTATATGTGAAACACTTAGTAATGAAATATCTCTACAATAAAAAGAATTTTGCTTCCCCAAAGGCAGCAGAGACTAACAGGAGAATGTGAGCCGCGGAGTTAGACAGACTAGGGTTCGAATCCCGGCATGCCACTTCCTAGAGGTTTACTCTTTTAGGAAATCACTTAACCCGCTATTAAAGAGGATTAAATGTGATCATTTATGAAACCCAACACTGATGTGGAGTAGCCAAAAACACCTGGTTAGGACAACATTCAAGCCATACGGCAAACATATAACAAAATACATGTCATCTACAATAGCCTATCTATTCTTGGAAGATTCAAAGATATTCTGAAAGGCTGTATGTTTCCATGAACCATAGTGCCACATTTTTTAAGCTAATTCGGATTTCTCAGGTCACATGATCTTAGTGCCCATTGTCCCCATAAGGACACACATGTCTCGATCTCTGGAGAGTGTAGCCATCCATAATGCACCTCCTGGTTCAACTGAGACCGACATTCATCCCAGACCAAGAAGACGGTCTGATTTTAGAGTGTTCATGGTGACCTCACTCACCCCTACAGACACAACACTTAGTGCGATGCTCATTATTTGGCCAGATTCTCGCCAGAGTTCTGCATTAGGGAAGTCTAATGGACAATGATAAAAACTGGGTATTCTATTTCTGAGTCCCCAACATTTAACCTCGTGACCAAATGAAAGTCACTTGCCCAGTTTGGGCTTTGGTTGCCTGATGAGGGGACTAGTCTGGAACATAATTAAGGCTCCAGCTTTGAGATGCAATGCTTCTCTGTTAGCAGTCTGCGTTCTTAGTAAAGTCTCTTAGTAAATGGTCTTGGTTCCAGCCTTATCCCAGCATGAAGTCATTTGAATCCACGGCCTCTTGGTTTATCTCAGTGATGCAGCTGGGTTGGTGCCACTGTGCAGATCTGCTTCCTGTCAATTGAGGGAATGCACAAGATGACCCTGGAGATCCCTGTATGCTGTCTGGATTTAGCCCAGGGGGCAATATTACCATCTGACCCCAAACAGAAGAAGCCCCAGAAGATCATCAATTTCCCTAAATCGGTGGCTGGATCCCTGTTCAATGCAATCTTGTCAACTCAGAGCAAGACACACAGTATCTGAGATCAGAAAGAAGTGAAAGGACCATAGGGGAGAAAAGGAGGTGGGGAAAGCAACAAATTTGAAAGGTATTTAAAAAAAGTCCTAAGTGGTTCTTTGCTAAAATTGGGTCCAGAAGAATAAAAATTTAAAGGAGAGGACAATGTGGGGTGATGAGCTGAGGTGTCCTATTCCACTGAACACTGGCCTCTGCCAGGTTGTAAAAGCAGGTGGCTGAGGACTCATTCATGAGTGGCTGTACACCTTTCCCTTTCCGATGGCCTGGAGTTCATAGAAGGGGCTTGTACACTTCCTTAATAACTGGACATCAACAGGAAATTTCCCTTCTGGTAAAGGCAAGCATAGCGGTATCACTGGGCTACAAAACTCACTACTGTCCTTTTCCAGAGTCTGGCCAGCCCCTCCCCTGAGGGCTCCCTCCCTTTCTCCTCCGGCCCCTTCTCGCCTCAGCCAGCTGCTGACCTCTCTCTGTATTTTCCCAAGATAGGCTGCACAACTGCCCCTCCAGCCTGGCCCCTCGATCCTTCCTGAGTGTTTGCATTGTAGCCTCTGTTTGCACCTGCTCCACAGCCCCGCCCCTTCTCTCCCCCTCAGGAGTCTGCCCCAAGCCCCCCCTCCCATCCATTAGCAGATTCCCAGGCAGATGACGCCACCGAATGAAAAAGGCCAGTGGAGGCTGCAATTCCCCTGCCTGCCTCCCTGACCTGCCTGGCTTTTGTAGGAAGATCCCTGGGACGCCCCCCTCACCTCCCCCTTCCCCCTCAGGCCTCCTTCTCTCATCTGTTGTCCTTTGGTTCCCAGGCTCTCTCTTCTGTTTCTATAATTTGTTTATTGATTTGAGGAATCAAATCACTTTTGTTCAGCCAAAGAAACAGTCTGGTGTTACGGAGGATGCATTCACTGGGAATCAGGAAAGCTGTATCAGACACAGACGCAGGACGTAAGGCTGGGAGGGTCCTCCAAGATCATCTCTTTCAAGCCTGTCACTTCACAGATGAAGAAACAGAAGGCCCAGAGAGGCTCCATTCCCCCGTCACTGGGCATCTGTGTGTCCTTAGGCTGTCATTGTGCCTGTCTCCCTCTCAGTTTCCTCATCTGCCTGGCAACAGAGACAATGTGCTTAACTTCAAAGAAAACCTTGAAGATGGTAATTGTGTTGTTTAACCAAGGCAGTAATGTGCATCCTGGCTCCAGCCTCATCCTTAACATATGGAGTCTGTCTGTCACCCTGCTGACCTCAGAGCTGCTATGACAATGACATGAAAGAGAGGCACAAACTTGAAGGTGCCATATGCACGAATCACATGGGGATATTAAACAAGGGATTAGTAGAATCAAAAAGTCGAGTTGGGGCCAGTGTGGTGGTATAGTGGTTAAGTTCACTGCTCTGCTTCGGCAGCCCAGGGTTTGCGGGTTCGGATCCCACGCACCTCTCATCAAGCTATGTTGTGGTGGTGTCCCACATACAAAATAGAGGAAGGCTGGCACAGATGTTAGCTCAGGGCTAATCTTCCTCACCAAAAAAAAAAAAAAAAAGTCATGTCAACCATAACAACAACCCAACAACCAAAAAATGATAATTATGGGATGTGAAGGATGTGTTAATTAACCTTATTGTGCTAAACATTTCATAATATATACCTGTATCAAATAATCACATTGTGCACCTTAATGTTATATGTCAATTATATCTTGATAAAACTGGAAGGAAAAAAGTCGCGCCACAACACTTCAGATTTCTGGAACCCCAGCCCCAAGAAAATGACCAAAGTAAACAGCAGCAATAGAGGGGCCTGATAGAATGAGTTTTACCAGATAACCCAAATATCTATTGCCCATTTCTTCCTTCCTTGCCCCTAGGAAGCAGATACAGATACAGCCCTCCATCTTCAAGTCCAAGTCACAGTGTAAAATTCAATTCAAAACCCCTGCTAACAGTTCCTCTCTTTAAATTCTGAAGTCTTGATGGTTTTTACCACACACTTGAATGCTAGATTGTGTGTGGTCTAATTTTGTTTCCTCATCAAGAAAGAGATGAATCCTGAAGGGTGGGGATCTTCTTCTCTTACCCCTTAGTCCTAACCTGCACTGGGCACATGTAAGTATCAGTTAGTTGCTTGATTCCGAACAGGAATCTAGGTCTGCACAGAGCTCCTGGCACAGCATGTGTCAAGGCCAAGAGCTCCACATCTTCTGACCAGTCCTCCTTTCCCAACAACATATTTGTGATATTAGAGGAAGGGTACATAGCTCAATTGATGAGATTTCAATTGACACCAAGCACAGCTAAACAGGATTCAAGGACCCTGAATTCCACATACTTCATGTTTAAAGCTACTTCCACACATCTGTGCTCATGCTATTTCACCCACCAGGAAAGCCTCCTCTCCAAATCTGATTACCAAGTTTTTAAAAATCTGTTCAAATTTCGACTTCCTGGAAGACCATCTCCAGCTGCACAAGTTGTACACTGCATAACATCGGAGGCCACAGGTCACAGTGCAGCAAGCCTGCATCCACCTCCTCCTTGAAGCCTTAAACTCTGCTCACGTAGATCTCTGACTGTGAAGGACTTACCATGTTAATCCTCTAATCAAACATTCCATTAAATCGGAAGGACATTTTTTTCAGTCTCTGCTTACTGCTGGAAGTTCCTACTTTCTAGGCCACCTAAAATTTGCCATCATTTAAGCTAACAGACAAAATTTCTATTTTGCTAATTCCGAATGTGTAAAAAGCCATAGATAATTTTTACCTTATTTATTGTAATAAATGCCACTTTAAGGAACCGGAGGAATTTGAGTTGGCCCTTGGGCTTGGCCTTCTCTTAAATTTGCTTCTGATTCCTTTGAGCCAAAGCTCCTCCCAACCCCACACAGCAACTTCCACTTCCCCTCCCCCACCACGCTGAGCTGCAAAGAAAGGAAATCTCATCCTCTTCCTCCTGTCCTTCCTTCCTCAAGGCAGTAGGAGAACAAATGCAAGATTTATGGCTGAATAAAAGACAAGACGCCTTATAGCTGGTGTCTCGATGTACCCTCTTCTTCCAGAACCCACACACATTTAGGAGTGTTGAATCCTAGGTCTGCCCCAAAGAGGGACAGCAGAGTGGGATGAAGGAACCAGGGAGAAGGAAGAGAGGACAAGCTAGGCTTTGGATGGACTTGACTGGAGAAAGGCCCGAGCTCCTGAGGATGATCATCAACCTTCAGTTCAGCACCTCCTGCAGGGAACTTTTTTTCCTTATTCTGGGACAAAGGAAGGACTCATGGTCCGAGGAATCAAACCATCATCCAATCTGGAGACAAGCTGCTCCTATGCACCCTTCTACCTCCACATCACTAGAACCCCATTCTCACAGCAGCTCCAAGAGGCAGGGATGCCCCCCTCACTTTACAGACAAGGAAATGGAAGCTTGAAGACTTTCTGTTCTCTCTGTTTCTTTCTGTCCTGAGAGACTGCAGCATAGAACTAAGCCCAAGTCTGAGTGGCTGTGAAGTCACTGCCTTTTTACCTCATTCTGTGGTCAAGTGCTTTATTTTCCTGATCATCCCTAGGATTGACTCTCAAAGCCATCACTTTTCTCCTTGACTACACTTCACTCTTTTGATTGTTCACTACTTTGGACAAAGAACCTGCCTCCCCAAGGAAAGGGCAAGATTCCTGAGGGCAGGAAACAGGTCACAGCCTGTATGTCATCAGAGGCAATCAGCCAACCCATGGGTCAAGTCTCTGGTAAAAGTGTTGTCTGATTTCTGTGGGCCAGAGCTCCTCTGCCCGCACAGAAACCTCCATTTCCACCACAGCTATCTCACATCCAGTGCAGGCTAATATGAGACAGGTTCGGGATATATTTTCGTAGAACTTTGCCTAAATCAAATAAGCTAGAGGTAGCTTCTAGAAGATCCTATCCCGAGCTTTAGAGTGAAATTCTCTGACTACCTGCTCTGTTCCTCCTTCCCTACACTCTCGCTGGGTTAGGTGCCCCTTCTCTGCTCCTTCAGCCCTTGCCTCAACTATAGACCCCATCCTCAGGTCACCTTTGGCCTCAATCTCCCATCAGGCTGGTGTTCTGTAGGGCAAAGGCCCTTATCCTTTCTTATTGCTGCATTTCCAGTCTATAGGACTTGTTAACTTTAGCCCTTGATCAATGATGTTCGCGGACTCAATAAGGGGAGTGGACCAAAGGACTTATGAATCTGACCTGGCACACAGGGCCACCAACACTCTTCTAACACCCCAGTAGATTTGGGGCTCCAGGGTTATCTGTGAGCAGAAAATCCACCAGGGCCCCCATGTCCAGAAACAAATGTAGTCTAATAGGGTATCAGTTCCCAGGGGACACTGAGTTTATGACTCAAGTCTTGCATCCACAGAACCCAGCACAGAGTCTGGCACACTCTCCAGAATTACTATGTGTTTGTGGAGTAAATTAATTACTGAATCCAAGCTGAATCAAGCCCCACATACTCTCTCTTTCCTCAGAAGGCAAAGCTGTGTGAGTTTCCCTTTTTAATGATTGGCAAAGTCACAGAAATTTAGAGCCTCATGGAGTTGGGGAGCTGATTCCAATTTCTCATTTACAGATGGGAACACTGAGGTCCAAGATCTCACAGAAGGCATCCCACTCTCAGTCTAGCACACATTCAACTCTGTCACTCTGTCTCGCTTTGCAGGAAATCCAAGCGCCTGCGAAGCCTACGGCTGAGCCACAAGCCTCTTGGCTTCTCTCTTTCCATCTCTGTCCAGCACTTGTCTCTCGAGAGTGGAGAAGAGCTTTCTCTAGGAAAGAGAAGGAAAAAAAAAGCCTTTCCCCTTCCCAGGCAGCAGGCAGAAGTTTTTATGTCCTCTGATATTCTAGGAGAGGCGAAATCATCACACAGTATCTCCCAGAGGTAATGCCTCAATTTCAAAGACAATCTGAAAGGACACAGCCACAGAGTAGACTGTTGAACTTGAGTTTTGTTTGACTGTAGAACATCAATGGAAATGAACTCTCAGAGAAACAATTTAGTGCCTTCGTCCCCTTTTACAGCCTGTCTCCTCTCTGTCCTATGGATAACTGATGCTCAAAATGAACATGTCATTGATATGGACCCTAAGAGACCTCTCAGAGTCACCCATTATTAATACCACAGAATCGACAACCTTGGCATCACCCCTCGCCCGTGGGTTTTTGCAATAAAGAAAGCAATCTTGAAACAAGAGAAAGCATAGGCCTGCTGGAGATGGCATTCCCTCCACTGGAAGACTCTCTTACAATCATAAATGATAGGAAACTCTGCCCCATGACTTGTCATTTTCCAGTTCACATGTTAGATTCATCCAACTCACATCTAGAAATGTGATTCTCAAGGTGTTGAATCGCACGAGGCAATTCAACATACAACTAGGCAACAGACATCAGTGTTGCCATGGAAGAGGAAACTGCCCTGAGTCCAAGGAGAGAAGAAATGGTGCTCAGCCAGGGCACCAACAGATCCCTTTGGGCACCATACAAGTGGACGGCACACCATGCCAGGCTGATGTGCCAAAACATCTCAAACACAACGATGGGGAGAATAAAAAGTAGTGTTCATTGAATAAACTAATTCACCACACAATAGCTTGACGGACCATTTCCTCTTGCTCAACTGTATTTTAGAGGAACCAAGGAGCACGAAAAATCGATCAGAATTCTGGCCAAATCATAGAGGTCCAAAAGGATCTTGTGTACCAATAAAAATGATTGAATTTGATAAAAAAGGAACTTATTCAAGCATTTTTAGGAAGGAGACCACAATCATTGCAGTACAGGGCATGATCTCTGCAGGGGTATGCATGCGTGTGTGTGTGTCTGTGTGTGTGCATGCTGTGGGTAAGGAGAAGTTGGAAAATAGAGGCAAAGAGCAATGTCTGCAGAGTCTTAGACATAGGTTTGCTCCCGTGAGCCCCAGGACAACACCGCCCTCCATTTCTCTGTGCCTCCCACAGTCCCGAACTCTGCAAACCCTGGAGATGTTGATGGGCAGTTGTGCAGGCTGCCCAGTCAGAAACTCCTGGGCATCCCAGAGCTCATTTCTATGGAGAATGAGATCAGGCTGTTACTCTCTGGTGAACTGGCCAGCTGTCCTACTCAGGAAAGACTCCACACCAGTCTTAAGGAGCATGGAAAACCGATACCTATGCCAAAACTTGGACTAGCCACTCCAAAAATGACCATCCCTGGTGGGGACCCTCAGTGGCAGGCCACGACTGGAGGCCTTTTACAGACATTGAGCTACAGCAAGTTTGAACCTCCATCTGGGGGCATGAGCTGCTGGGTGGCTTTAATCTTCCTCATGGTTGGGGGAAGAAAGACTGAGGCTGACATTCACTGGCAACACAAAGGTTTAACAGCAAATTTAAATAAAATTGCTCTCTATCCCCATTATTTCTTAGGTCTGTTGCTGTCTTCAGCAGTCATGGTGAACACCATATTCCAAAACTACAAGTTCTACTTGGTAACCTGTACTCCATACTCAGGCGGGTAAAGGTTATGGTCATACTCACATGACGTCACTGCAGGAGGGAAAATAACGGTTAGCCTTACAGGAAACCCTGGACCATTTTTTTCAGCCAGCACAAATAATTCATCATTTTCATTGGTGTCTCTCTCCTTTTGCAAAGAATGTGGGGCAGTGACACAAGGACATACATGAAATAGTGCATATGTATGTGCACACATGTACGTGTGAGCACCTGTGTGTGTGTGTGTGTGTGTATTCATTTAAACATCTCAGCCTGAATGAATGTTCAGAGAGTGATGGAGCTAGAAAGGTGGATGGGTCAGGACTGCAGCCTGGAAAATTTCTTGCTAGTCTGGTTGGGTCCTTTCATAAGGAAATGAAGTGTTATGTTTTCAAAGAATATCAAATTTAAGTCCTGGTCTAAAATCTGATGGCAAGTTGTCTGCAAAAAACCAAAACAGGATAAGCAACAGAATTGTTCTCAAGAATTCTGTACTCAAGTTCTGGCTCCGAGATGAGCCAGGAGCTCTCAGCCACTTCCTCTCTTGGGTCTCAGCTTTCCCGATTATAAAAGGAGAAAGGTGGACCTTTGCTGGGTCCTGGATCCCTTTCAGAATCTTTTGAAATTTACTTGGCTCTCCCCTAGATAATGCACGTTCACATTCGAATACAATTCTGTATGACATTTGAAGGGATTTATCACTAGCTCCCTGGATTAGGTGATGTCCAGTGTCCCTTCAGGCTTTAAAAATCTCCTTATATTTCTGAGCAAGAAAATCAGTGCCTGTGGGCTTCCATTTCAACTTCTCTTTTCCTCATTCGCTCAACTCAATGATCTACATACAATGTTACGTCAAGTTCTAAAATTCTACGAAACTGCTTCTCAAACCCCAAATGGACATAATATGTTAGAAAGCAAAGGATATTATAACTAAGGTTTCCAGTCCCTAAATCAAACATCATTCACTCAGCTGTGGCAGTGATGATCTGCAAAGACTGGGGAATTGACAGCTCCTACATAACTCAGTTTTTTTTTTGGGGGGGGTGGTCTCCTCTCTGAAATGTTGCTTGAATCTGATCATGAGTGGACAGTAGGAAACCATGAAGACAGGGGTACATGTCTTTCCACTCAATATTATCAGGTTATTCTCCCTCCATCTTTATAAAGGGGTTCTAGTACACTTTCAGCTTCCCTCCTTAAAAATTAAATCATTTTAAAACTTAGAAGGCACCTCATACAATATCTGTTTCAATATCTCCACTTCAGATGAATGCTCAGAGAGGAGGACGCTCACCGGATAGAATTAGGAGTCAATCTCAGTTCTACTGAGTCTCTAATGTTGATTACTTTTTTTTCCTTGTCCTTTGCTGCCTATTTGAGAGGCCTCACATAGGAAAATAAAGAAGGTTGAATATGTTGGGAAGAGAGAAAAGGTGGGGGCACTTTTTGAAACAAATAAAGAATATGCAGGATAAGAGCTCTCCCACTGCTTTCCTTTCCAACAAATGTAGTGATAAAATCCACTAAATCCATGGGGACCTGTACAAATGGGAGAGAAAATAACCCTTTCAGGGAGACTACAAGGACGGTTTCCCTTTTGCAGGGCAGATGGGAGCCTGGAGGACTGTGTCAGTCCCATCACTGGCTATTCTAATAGGATGTAGGGACTCTTGCTTCAGCATTAGATTCTTTCCTGTAAAGGGCTCTTCTGAGTGTTT
Organism: Equus quagga; assembly: GCF_021613505.1. Classification (NCBI taxonomy): domain Eukaryota; kingdom Metazoa; phylum Chordata; class Mammalia; order Perissodactyla; family Equidae; genus Equus; species Equus quagga. The sequence goes on from NC_060275.1 coordinate 30,112,680, forward strand.
CTGTTTCATAACCTGCTAATTACCCACTGACCCACAGGTTCTAGAGATTCTCATACCCATTTTGCACTGATCTTCCATGAATCATGCCTTCTAACACTCAGGTTTGAGCTTTCCCTGCTCCCCCAAACCCGCAGCTCTTCCCCCGACTTTTGGATACCTGGGTAATGAGCTGTGGCCAATGAGAGATAGTGCTCTTATTTAAAGGAATAATATTATCTGTAACAGGAGACTTCATTAAGGACAAATTGCTTGACAGACCTTCTTCCCTACATCCAGCAAAATGCCATAGGCCACAGGTAACTCCTTGACCTAGTTTTTATGGACTAGTTCCCCTGATATCCATTTTTCTCATAGTTTTAAGAAGTCTTTCAGGATGGCAGATTAAATTTCCTTTTAAAGCCTGAGATCAGGAATCACACATGCACATTACTCTTCCTTGAGACATGTAAGTCCAGACCGGGAGGATGAGTGTAATGCATATTTATGAAATTAATTTTTTGAACTTGAAGTTTTTCCCACAGCTGCCTTCGCATGAGAATGAAGAGAAATCTCGTCTGTATAGGGTCATCTAATTGCAGTTTTGAAAGTCATATTACCCAGATTCATCCAAATATTTCTTACCTACTCCTTCAAAAAATGGGGTTCCCCAAACTCTTGCTCCATCCTCCTTAATGCCCCCATCTGAACCTTCTAGCACCTCAACAGAAAAGCACAATATTCTCACTGGGCAAGTGGAAACATTTATGCCAAAAATTACTTTTTAGCATTCTGCTGCCAACAATTAAAACTCAGAAGCAGCCAGCACCACTGGATACCACTGCAGGGCACCTAATCCTATTTTGCATATCATTTGCATCCTATCAGTGGTTAGGATGGAGAAATAAAGGATTTATATCAACTCTCAGTTGCTCACAAAAAAGTTGGTTGGTGGCAAATTTTTTGTTTTGAAAATGATTTTCTTTGGTCAGTTTCTGAAACCTCTTTCCAGCCTTCAAGGGTCAGCAAAATCGTGTTAAGATTAGCTTGGGTCAAACGCAATTAAAAAGGGAAATAAACTCTGGAAGGGAAACAGGGTTTCCCAAATGTCCATCTTGCTGATTTTCCACATGGCCCACCATGTGTTTCAGGAAAGCTGATCTCCTCTGTGGCCCCCGCAAGGGTCTTTCTTGCTTTGCTAACACATGCTCTTTCATTCTTCTTAGAATTATCTTGTTTCTCTCCACACATTCCAACCGGCAGATCCTTATCAGCTCACTTCAAGTCTCCCCTCTGAAGCCTTCCTGAACTAACCTGTCTGACCCTGACCTTTCCCATTGCTTTAAATAAAACTGAGCTGGCAAATGGTAAATTTCAGCTGAACTAGCGAAGATTTGAAAATGAATGACACACAGGTGCCCTCTGCATTTTGGACACTCACAGGCCAGTGGGGAGATAAAGAAACAAATAATTATAAGGAAGAGTGAAAGTGGGTGCATCAGCCAGTCTTAACAGGAAACAGATGGCACATCCAAATCAGGAGAATTAATTTACAATAGTGTGGACAGACGTAAGGGAAACACAAGGAAGGATTAACATAGCAACTATTACTATCTCTTGACTCTCTTGACTTAAAGGACAGAAAGAGGGCAGGTACTGGAACCAAAAGAGCCTCTAGAGGGTTGGTGGGTTTTTACTGCCTTCTACCTCCAATCTAGTCTCCATTCTGTCACTGGAAACATCTTTCTAAGGGACACATCTGAGGACCCTCTGTCTTCTTTCTAAGCTCTGATAGATTCTGTCTGCCCTGAGAGTGAAGTCCAAACTCTTTGGCTTGCTCTTGAGGCTCTCTAACATCAGGATCCAACCACCATTGTTCAGCTTGTCACTTCCCCACTTCAAAGCTGTCATCCTCTATATCATCACAGCCCTGCAAATCTTCTATATCACCATGCCCTAACTGGAATGTCATCTTTAGCTGGCCAAGGCCTACTTGTCCTTCAAGACCCAATCCAAATGTCTCTTCCCCTTAGGCATTGCCTAACCCTCTTGAGTGAAGTTACTTATGTCTTTCTCCAAGTGTGTAGCTCTGACAGGTGCCAAAAGGGTGAATGCTGAAGAGGGTTTGAGTCGAAGCAGAGATAGAGGGACAGAGCCAACTAGACATGTACTCTTTGTCTTAATCTTGGACTTCTTTCACATTACCATGTGGTCATGGCCCAAAGGACCCATTTCTTCTTTTTTGTAATCAGAAGGTCAAGATAATTCAGAGAAGATTCAGAAATAACATTTGTTGCTGCCAAAATTTATTATATCTATACTCAAAAAATTTGGAAAACAACTTAATATTTGAAGACAACTCAGTGAAAAGAAATAACAATAATGATGATAGTTATTTAGAGTCCCTTTCTGAGGGGCTGCCCTGACCTCATGCCCTTTGATACCAGGGCCCCACGAAGCTACAGGAAGTGCTGGGTTTCAGCGGGAGCACTAGGCAGGACACCCTAAATTAGCAATATAAATCTTTTAGAAATGAGTGATCCCACTAGTTCCCCAACATCAGGAGTAATTGAAAAATTAAGCAAGGAGGCATAAAGGGCCTTCAGCAAATAAATTCAATGATAAAATGTTGACTGGCCCATGGGAATCTATGTTATTACCATTTGGGGGCTTTTTTGGCTCCTAAAGTTAAAGTGAAACTGCCAAGTACTCTTGGCTTGAAGCGTCGCAAAGCAAAAAAGAAAAAAAAAAGTCACCAAATATGAATGGAAATGTCTCTATGATAGTGCATGGATAATTTAAGAGGATGGAAAAGGTTCCATGATTCTAAATTGAGTAAAACAAATTTAAAATGCTTCTTGGTGAAGTAGCTACTAACATCTTAACAGAAAACACAAAAAATAAACTCTTAAGATGGAAAAATGAAAGTGTAAGGGACATAAACATCAGATCTACAATGTAAATATACAATCAAGAAAGAAATTATATGTAGAAGCTATTGGTTTTACTATATATGGTCCCCTGTACCCTGGGCGTCGATCAGTCTCGGCTCACATTATACTGCCAAGATGGTGCTATGCAAAATGGTTGTCACAGAAAAAGATACAGGGTTCCTATCCTTGCCTTAGAGAGCTCACAGTGTAATTAGGGAGTGAAAACCAACACACTTGAAACAGTTTTGTGCCCAGTTCTGCCTAGAGCTTCCTCCGAAGTGATAATGGAATCCCGAGATGGAAGCTGTCAGTTTGGGCTGGTGAAGGTGCAGGTAGGAGTTAGACATAAAAAGATGAAAAACATGGCTAAGGTGGCAAGGAGGAGGGAAACTGAGTCCTCCCAATGGAAGGGCATTGCACTGAAGCACCACTACCAGAAAGAGAAGCTTGCTGTCAGCACAGATCTACAATGGAAAAACAAATCTCAGTGGGAAGACGTAGGCTTGTTTTCAGCATGTTTAGAGTACTAGGTGTTACCAGTAGTCAGATAGGCCAGAAAATCCAAACAAGCTGGGACATAAAAATCTTTAGATAGATATATAGAGATCATCGTCATATCAGAGAGAAAGATGCTGAGAGAGAGACAGAGAGACAGAGAAAACTTAGAATTAAGCTTTCCCCAAAAGACAGCGAAGGCGACAGTGTTATCTGGAAGACTCAGACATGTGTATTAACAGGGGACAGACTTTTGTGATCATTCCTGCTAGAGTACATCAGGGGCAGAAGACAGATTCACAGGCTTTAGGAAAAAAGAAAAACAGTGTCTGAAAGGTATCCATAAGGGAAAGCAATTTTAAAAAAGTAAATGAAGTTCTCTTACTTTTCTCACAGGTAGATCAGTTTTCTTTCCACATTTTTATTTTTCTTCTCAGTTCCCTAATGTGGCATTGCCCTCATTTAGCATTCTGCATGTATGTCTATGTGGATAGACATGACACTTTAGAAATATCAGGAAGTGTGTAACAGGGGTGAAGAGGAAAGGATGGTTGGAGGAATGACTTCGAGACTGCCCAGCACAATCTGGGGCCAAGCGTAGAGGCCCTGCCAGCCTTTTGGTCTGGCATCTAGTTCAGACATTTACATTTTAGTGTAGAGGCATGAGACTGGATGAGCTGATTCTCCTTCTAACCCTCTCACTGCCTTATCTGGTTGACCCCGGTGAGTAGAGTAAGTGTTCCATTAATTCATTGTTGAATGAGTTGGGCCAGCCAATCTTTTTTTGGACTCCCACACCCAAGATGTTCTAACCCTACCATCTTGGAGCTGAGCTCAGGACCTTGTTGAGGTTACAGGGAAATTAAGAAGAAGACAGCTCATACCTTTAAGAAACAGGCAATCTAGCTCAGAAGGAAAAGGAAATGGCTGGAATGAAAAGGACAGTTCAACAGACCGTGTAAATACATAATAAATTGTAAGGACAACAGAATATAAAAACAATTAAAGAGAGGAGATGTCCAGGGTCAGAGCATCTCTGGAAAAGTCCTAAATGGCTTTGTGATGGGGGTGGGATTTGAGCAAGAAATTGGTAGTTTGTGAGATGGTGAAGGAAGAGGAGATGTGCATGCACACATATACCCATACATGCACTTATACATGTGCACACACATGGACCACAGCCATGCCCCTGAGTGCCTGGCAGCTGTCAGACACATGGAGCAAGCCAACCCCTCAGGTACATGGCTGAGAGGCTCTGAGCAGGTTCCTCCACCCAAGTTTCCAATGTCAACTTTTAGTATGCTGAAAATACTTCCATTAATTTATTATTTCATTACTTGAAGTCTTGATGGATTTTCATCTTCAATGCCTTCCTATACGTTAAAATCCCTGGAGAGAGGAAATTTCTTATATCAGTTGTCCTCAAACTTGAATTCTGTGGGCAGAATGTGGAGACTGCAAACAGTTGAGGTCTTGGGAGAAGACGGCATCTGGGAGTCAAAACACACACAGCCTCCCCCTCCAGGGGAGGCCAGGATTCTGGGGCAGCCTTGTGCAAAGGCCCTCGAAGGGATTTCCAATCGTTAGTTATGTATCCCTGTGTCTTCCCAGGAGAAGCAAGCCATGAAGATTGATAAGTGATACGGCCTGGAGAGGCTCAGGCTTCTGCACAGGCTACATAAGAACATCCCATAATAAGACTCCAGTGAGAGTGTAGGGGATGCTGTTCACTATGGCAGAGATCACTACCCCATGTTTAACTCAGTTTTTTCACATATAAAGAAGAGACTGGACTCAATAGTCCCCAAGGTCGCTTCTAGTATTCAGGTTCTACATTTGTGTGTTTGGGACAAGCTGAGCCGTATTTATGGGTTTTGCTTTCCTCACATTGGCTAGAACTTCAGGTTCTCTCACAGACCATGAGAGTTACAAAAATACTTCAAGATCCATTAGTAAAAACATTATTTTTTTTCAGGTACCCATTAAGAAGAAAAAATCCCAGACACAAAAGCAGTCCTTACAAAAGAAGTTTGCAGCAGGATTGCTTTTAAACACCTCTCTTACCCCATTTTACACATAAAGTTCTGCCAGAATGTTCCTCCCCAGGCTCTCCACTGACTTTACAGTTTAATTTAGAAAAGTTCATTTTATACACTTATTGAGGAAACTATCTGCTGAAATGAGGTACACCTGATTTGAAGCAGAGTATAATATCTCATGATGAGGATTCCAGAACATTTTGGTTGATATCATCCTCTGGCCCAAGCCAACTTATTCCCCCCTTTCCTACCACATGTTGCCTCGTGGACTCACATGATCATGTATACACTATACCCTTCACTTTAACGCATATGGGGTTTATCCACTCAATTCTATACCAACTTGGTCCATTTTCTTTATTTCAAGAGCCCCTTTTTCTTCAAAATGGTGCATATCTGGGCAACTGGTTTGCCAAGCAGTATGAATGGCTAAAGACAATTTACTTATCCCAAATTCTCTTTTCTTTTCCTGAATAACTGATTAGCCAAAACAGTGGCTCATAGAAAAGGAAATGGAAAAAAAATTGTTCCAATAACATGATGTCATTTTCCCATACACTTCTCCAGCATTTGCCAACAAACCATAAGAAGGCATCACTACTTAAGGAAAAGATGTATAAGTGTCTACATCTGTGAAGAGTTTTCTCCCTGAAAACAGTAAATCATGCCTATGATATAAGAAGGCTTCTTTTAATAAATATGCTTTCTTTAGACTAGATAAAATGAAGGAGCTGTGGAGAAAAATAAAGGAATGTAAAGAATGAGAAAAAGGATAGGATCAAAAGAGGTGAGGAGGAAAGAACAAGGCAGAAAGAAAAAGGAAACATAAGGAGAATTTAAGAATGTTGGTAAAAAGTGGTGCAACTCCTTGTTTTCACTATTGAGAAACATGAGACCTAAAGCATGGGGGAGGAGCAGAAATTGGGAAGTCAGAAGAGAAGAGAGGAAAAGAAAGAGTAAATGAGAAGAGGAGAAGGGAAGAGAGCATGAATCTGAAAGCAGCATCTGCGGAGACAAGTTTAAGAAGTCCTCGGCTCTGAGGAGCACATTCTGCCCTGGCTATCAGATGCAATCCTGTGTACATGAGCGCACTGGCTATATTTAGCTCCGATGTAACTCAAGTCACTAGTGTTCCATCAGGGCAGCTGCTGCACAGTTCTGAAGAGGCATTTTACTACCTAACCTAGAATAGCCGTGTTAAGAGCCTAGGCCTTCACAGCTACAGAATTCCACTGTGTTTATATACGGAAGAGCAGCATTTTGAACAGAAGGGACTGGTAAGACTGTTAACATAGTTTAACGGCCTGCTGCACAACAGGACGGTATTTTCAGGAGACCGAAGTCATTATTCCTGGTTCCTAATGATGTCCCTCACTCCTGACCCCTGCAAACAAATATTGGCCCTTATCTTTTATGGTTTGTTCTCTCCCGAAAATTTCCCTGATCTTCTAGTCTTCACTTCAACTCCTCACAGAGCTCTGTGCTTTGGAAGAAAATTGTCTGGTATCTACTCAAGCACCCCAGACCCAGTTGACGCACAGAAATATTTACAGCTTTCCTCTGATGCCAGAGGAACATGGCTGACTTCTCCTGAAAAAAAGGTTGGCTATTGGAGGGTTGGCAGGTCACCGACCTGAATACCCTATAGCCAAGAAACGAAAACCCTGGCACCACACAGGAGAAGTGCTAAGACTGGGAATAGTTTAGAAAGTCACCAAGGCTTGACCTGAGTATTAAATAATTATGAGTCATTGTTCTGGGGATGGCATCCTGGTTAAATTCTGTGGGACAAAACCATACCTAGGCACTCCCTTCCTGCTCGAGGGGATTCAGCTATGATTCATGCGTAACAACAATCACATAAGGTGGCCCAGGGAATAGATGAATGGGCTCCAGACAAATGCTGAGGGAAGAAGAGGCAGTTGGAATCTGGGAAGCCTGGGAAGATTTTTTCAGAGAAGGAGACTCCTTTCTTGAAGAATGAACAGGGTATTGACAAACAGAGAAGAGGAGGAGAGCATTCCAGCTGGGAGAGAGAAAATAAGCGAAGACTTCCCTTATTCTTTGGTTGCGTGTAGTCAGACGCATTTGCAAAACTAAAGTTCCCAATCCTGTGCCTTGACAAATATCAGTAGATTCTCCATAATTAATTCCTAAAACAAAAGCCACCTGCACAAAGCGTTTTGCCAAGAAGCAACCTCCTTATCTACCAACCAGAAGCCAGAAGTCCCTCTCCCATGAAACAAGACTAGGAAAGGTAAGCAGAAACTAGCCTAGAGAGAGTCTGGGTCCTGGGAAGAATGGTTGTCTCTGCTGCAGAAAAAAATACAGGGCCAGGGACATTGATGCAGAAAAATGATAGAAGTGCCTGCCCTGGTCTGAACCTTGAAAAGGAGAACCCCTGGAGGATGGTATACGCCAAATACTCCTGCCTGGCAGAGCAGAGGAAGTGAGGAGGCAACTGCCAGGGTGGGTAAAGAGCTTACTTTAGCCAGAGTTCGCCGAGTAGCTGTCTAATTCCTTTAACCCAGGCTGGACTGAAGGGCCGAGAGATGAACGTCCTCTTTAGGGTATGAAATGAATCATTTCCATTCCAGATGGTTCCCCATAAATACATTAATGACTTTATAGGCACATCTGCCTGAAAAGGTGACAGTTTAACAACCACACTGTGGGAAATGCTCCTTTTGGGTTCTGGGTAAACTGAATAAAAGACCAAAAACCTATTTAAAAGCATGTGGTAAATTACCTGCTTTCTCACATCTCATTCTTTGTAGATCGCAAGCTCAAGAAACAAGCCTAATATTTGGTTGAAAAGAAAAAATAGAACATATCCAAATCTTCATGATTATTTGAATGTGGTCCCAGTGTGGAGAAATGCAGGCATGCATGCACACACACACAGACTCCTCACTGGTAACAAAATCAAGACTTCTGCTGCTGAGTGTGGCTGTGCAGTGACAGGAGTCGTGTCATACTTCAACTGAATGAATCCCCAAATGACAAACATTTACCTATATCAAGAAGTCCTTTTCTTCTGCCTCCAAAACCGCTCCCAAATCTGATACTTTCTATCTAACCCCCCATCCCCATTTTTCACCCAAACTACTGCAACCTCATAAATTTGTTCCTGGCTCCCTTCCACTCCTCTCCATAGAGCTTCCAGAAAGATCCCTTTTCAAGCAAATCTAAACTTGTCATGTCCCTACTTAACACTTAACAGCCCCCATTGCTTTCATGTTAGAGACCCTGGGGATCTTTCTCCTGACCAACACGGACTGGTGCAGGTGCCCCCTTCCTTACTGGGTTCGTCTCCTTCCACTGTCCCTACCATTTCATCCGCACTGCACACCCACTACAGTGAGCCTCCAGCCCAGTTCCTCAGCACCGCAGAAGCCACCCCCACTCCCTCTCAGGGCTCTGGCACAGAACCTTCTCTTTGCCTTCCAGACCTTCACAGCCCTTTTGCTTCACAGTCCTTATCACGTTTGAAATCGTTCCCTTACATTTTGATTGTTTGATCAATGCCTATCGCCACTAGGGGCTGCTATGAAGATCAGATCAGAGAAGGGGCATGGAAATCCTTCAAGAACTGTAAACAGGAGCCCTGTGTACATCACAGCTTTTCCATTGCTACTTTTAAAGAACTCCCTGCCCTCGAAACAAAATGTAAATGAAACAGCAGTAGCATCACTTTCCCCAAACATCAAAAGGAAATGACTTCCAAAGCAGGTTCTTTTTTATGTTGGGCTGAGACAAGAGCAGACACAACTTGGTGCGCGATTAGCCTTGGGATCTCCTGGCATCAAAGAAAAACTCTCTTCCCTCGGGCCCAGGAAGCCACGACAACAACGTGCCTGAGTCTTGACAGTGTCCCTAGTGCTGGAGTATGTCCCCTGGACCTGAGACACCTGGTTCCTAAGGTGCCACTGGCCAAGGGAGAGTAAATATTAACTGTGGGAGGGAATGATTAGTCAGTTGTAGACAGCTTTCCAGTTACCAAGGTACCAACCTGAAGAGGATCTGAAAGGAAAGAAGATTGAGGTAACTGGCCAACTGGCCTGGACCCCTCGCATGTGCCTCTCCAGGTCCACTCCCTGTCTGCTCTAACCTTGCTCTCTACCAAGGATGCTGACCTCTATGGTATGGGCTGCACATTCAGGTTCCTCTTCCCTCTGGTTTCAGCCAAGGAGGGACCCAGCAAGAGATCACAGGAAGGGAAGCAAGGGAGGTTAGGTGTATTATTCTCCCAGCTTCCCCCCTGCTGGGTCACCCCAGGCTGGCTGTGTCCCTTAATGAAAGGCAACAGCTCCTATCAAGTATTACCTCAACACAGCTTGCTCCCCATCCCCAACAAACCCACCCATTCTGGGAACTGGTCCCTCCTCTTTCAAGCCCAGGGTGGTCATAGTTTTCCCAGGCTACTACTATCTCTGAGGTACTGCAGCCATCCTTGTGGTTCCCGGCACCCAGCTCACATCTGGAGGTAAAGAGGCATCATTTCAATAAGTGTACACGTGAGTATCAGAGTGCAAACTGAGATGAGTCTGAGCAAGTAAGGAACGTGTGTCTGAGTGCCTGCATTTCTGTGATCTGAGGTGGCTGTGGGACCGGTGGTCAGGGAAGGCTTCCCTGAGAAACCAATGCTTGGGCTGACTTCAGAACTAGACCAAATTTGGGTGGGCCATGGGTAGGAGGTTAGTGGAGGGGGCAGCAGAATCCCACAGAGGGAACAAACTGTGCAAAGGCCCTGTAACGCTTCCTTTCCCTCACACCTAGTTACTTTCACACAAAGGGTCTTAGCTGTTCATTTCACATTTGGTTACTTAAGCTTTTATGAGCAATACACTTTGCCATTTTTAATGGCTACACAAATATAAGACATGAATGATAATAATAATCACATTAATAAAAATCCTCAGGTTTCACTTTTATTTCTCCAATAGATAAAAGCTTCCTGGCAGCCCAGAATTTGTCCACAGTGCCTAGAACAACGGCACATATACAGCTAAAGTCTAATAAGCATATTGAAATGGAATGAATGTGTTTCCCCCAAAATTCATACATTGAAATCTCTGACCTCTAATGTGACAGTACTAGGAGGTGAGGCCTTTGGGAGGTAACTAGGTCATGAGAGTGTAGGTCATGAGAGTGAGAATAGGATTAGTGCCCTTATAAAAGGGACCCCAGAGAGCTCTCTAGCCTCCTCTCACTATGTGAGGATTCCGGGAGAACACAGCGATCTGTCTTCAGAACTCGACCATGCTAGCATCCTGACCTTAGACTTCTAGCCTCCAAAACTATGAGAAACAAGTTTCTGTTGTTTATAAGCCACCAAGTCTATAGTATTTTTGCTAGAGCAGCCCAAACGAAGTCATATATGCAACTGATTGATTGAGGAAGGAAGGATGGGGAAAATCCAGCAGAGACCCAGCACTGCCGTTCAGTGGAGATGGGTTTATGAAATGCAGGTGAGCTGACCTCCAGCTAAGTCTGAGGTTGACCTTGGGCAAATTACGCTTATCTCCAGATACTGTTTGCTCAGGTCTCAGGTCCTAGGAGAGGAGATAAGCGAGAGTTATTTTGGTCTCCTGAATGCCTCAGAGAAGGCCGGGACACAAGTGGTGACCTCCGTTCCCAGGGCAACATGTTAAATTCAGCCTCAAGTGTGGGGTTTCACGCTGCCCAGTTCCCACCAATATGCAGCTCATCAAAGAAGACCGGAGGTTTCCCTATAACCCAGAGGTACCTTTGGCGGAAACCCCTGAAGCCTGAAAAGTGACACATTTTCTCCAAAAGGGGAAGTGATATTTTAGTTTTAGCCTGTTTTTGTTTTTCTTTCTTTTCAACTCGGAGTATAAGTTCGATTTGTGGCTGCCTGTCCCTCGAGCAACAAACAATCCAAGAAGGAACTAGAAAAGTCAACTTTCACTTTACTGGAAGGCATTTGATGAAATCAGATAGAAAAGTGGACTGTGGGACAGGGACCCCAATTCAGTTCCATTTCTGTAATTAACCTCAATGTGACCTCAGTTTTCTCATCTGTAAAATGAATCTGTTAAATAATCTATGAGATCCTTGAACTTCATGATTTGGGGCACTATTCTTTTTTTAAATTTTATTTCAGCAAATATGTCTTAAAAGTCAGTATGTTCTCACCATTGTGTTTTTTCTTTGGAGGCGGGATAACATACCATCCAGTCACCTATGGCTTTCTGATCTTGTTGTTAATGGGGCCTCCTAAGCAGATCCATGATTCTCTTGATATTGCACACAACATTTTGGGTCTATGTGTTTTTTTCCTGGAAAAAAAGTGTCCATAGCTTTTACGTCCATATACGGGCACTATAGGCTTTTAGCAGAGGAGCATAGGGTTGAACGCTCAGATGTCAGGGAATGTGTTCATGGGAGACCAACCCCAGCAGCAAATATAACCATCCAACCCCTACATGCTATGGGCTCAGAGGAAGAAAAACCCCTGGGACCTCATGGTTAGGAAGATTTCAGGAACAGGATGGCTCCTGATTTGGGACAGGATCGAGGAGATGGACGTTAGAGGCAAGGAGGGTTTGGGAACCCTGTGCAAAAGCATAATTGTGGGTAAAATATGCTGTGTTCTCGATTAAAAAAAGAAAAGAAAAAATTCCCGGCTACTGTACGAATTTAGCTCTCTCTCCAGTGCACTTGAGGGTCACACGCTCTTTCTTTTTCCCACCTGTCTTCCATTAGCACCAGCCCCCAGAGTTCTGGGTTCAAGAGAAGAACAGCTGGGAATTGGCCCTAGACACAGCTGCTCTTCTTACCAGAAGAGTCCTGGGAGATCCCGAGTCTGTATCTGTTCCTTAGCCTGGATGGGGAGACCCCACACCAGGCCACACAGTGGGTGGGAACAGGGGAGTGGTCTGAGGCTTTTCTTTAGGGTAACAGGGAACAAGTCATGACAGTTCCTAGATTACTGCAAAATGGATCTCATTCATTGATTTTAAGGTAAATTTGAAACATACAATGACAGAGTGGAAGTTACACCATACACAGTTATACATACATGTGAGAAAACATAAACATGGCTATGTATAAATTGAGGCTTAGGAGTTATAACTTACATAGTAAATGCTATTATCCAAAAGTTTAAACATATGTGAGACAGCTCATAGCAAATACGCTGACATATGGCATTGAAACCAATATGTCAACACTTATAAGTAAGAAAACATCTATAAAAATAAAGTCGACCACATTTCTCTCTTTACATTTAGGCCACAAATGAGACCACTGCTGAGCATCTCTGGTTAAGTATTAACACACACCAAGATCCGCCTGTAACCTGTTCGTTAAGGTGCAATGCCCCAGCTAATTAATACATCACCGGCAGATCAAGTTCAGGGAACGATATTGAGCAAGTGCATTCCTGAGGCCTCATTCACCCCTTTCAGGTAGGAGGAAGTCCGGAAGAAAAGAACAGGGCAGGAGAAAGAGGGAGAGATGGAAGAAATTATCATTTTGCCACTGTAGAGCACCCCACAGTTTATAAAAGCGAGGTGTGTGTGTGTGTGTGTGTATGGAGTGGGTATGTGTGTGTGTTGGCTAAATCCTGAGATCACGTCCCTTGAGGAAAAGTTGAAGAAATAACAGCTGTTTAGACAAGGAAAAACTACATTTAAAGAAGGCTATCATGACAGCATTCTGCCATGTGTGGGACTGTTGGCTGATGGTGGGCATAGACAATGCTGTCTTACCTGTCCCTCCCTGCCCCCCCACCCCAGCCCCGGGTTTCATATATTTCATCTGTAATATGAAAGGGCTGTGTGAGAACCCTGGTTCGCATCCCCTGCTGCAATTAGAATCATATGAAGGGCTTTTGAAAAGCATGGATCCTGGGATCCCACCTCAGAGAAGAATCTCTTCAGGTAGGAAACAGGCATCCCCAGGTCATCCTGATGCACATTCAGCCAGGTGGACGAGCACTGGTCTAGATTATCCCCAGGTCTCCTCCAGTGTGACATTCATGAACCTTCCAGCCCTAGAACTTTACTTAACTCAGTCATACATAATGCTCTTCCCATTGCCTCTGTGGCCCTGGGAGGAATCAGAATCCTGAGGGAAAAAGAAACTCAATACATAAAATATTGATGTTCATTTTGTAAATACTCAATACAGGAGTTCCCTGAAGCCAACTGAACAGGAAAATCTCTGGAAGGAGAACTCTCACAGGAGAGCTGCTGAGGTCTCCATTCGGTACCTATTTGCTATGATTTTCAGCACATTTTTCATCAGTGTGGTTATGTCGTTTCCTATCACCACATATTAGAAGCATGTTGCAAGGTCGGTTTGGTGAAAGAAGTGGTTATGTTTATTAGCAGTGGCAAAAAGGAAGAAGTAGGGGTCGGCCCAGTAGCATAGGGGTTGAGTTTGTGCGATCTGCTTTGGCAGCCCAGGGTTCACCAGTTCCGATCCTGGATGCAGACCTATGCACCACTCATCAAGCCATGCTGAGGCAGCGTCCCACATAGAAGAACTAGAAGGACTTACAACTAGGATGTACAACTATGTACCGGGGCTTTGGGGACAAAAAAAAAAAAGAGGAAGATTGGCAACAGATGTTAGCTCAGGGTCAATCTTCCTAAAAAAAAGGAAGAACTAGTAGCCTTACAAGGAGAGAGAAAACTAAAATTCTATAAAAATACAGCAAAGGAACCAATGGAAAACAGTCTGGGGACATTAGTCATAGGAGCAAACTGCTCCACTCATCTTAAAGACTCTGATGATGTCTCTACAGCACTAATAATCAGGGAAAAAGACTTTATGTTCAGACAACTCTACTTCACAAGGCAGGGGCATGCGTATATGTGTGCATGTTTGCATATATATCTGGTGATTTTCTAAGCAATCATTTCAATCTTTCAAAGTGTGAGGGTCAGCATAAAATTCCTTTGTATTCTCAGACATTTAAAAATAGACCTGTGATCTGCAGCCTTTTCCACCTCAGAATCACTCTTCAGGTTTTCATCAGATAATGTCACCCCTGGATGTAAGCAATAAACAACTTCAGAAACCCAGAATGTGCAGGTGGGCAGAGCAAGAGAGACACAGACAGAGAAACAATTTCCCTTGCCCGTTCTTAGTCAGTAAACTCTCTCTAAAATTAGTCTGCCAACCCGATTCTACTTCTAACAAAATCTATAGTGAATAAGAGGACAGGGAAGTTACTCACAATAACATCTCCTGATAAGACACCACTGTTCTCTTCTCTAGATGTCTTTCACTTAAGTAAAAGCAGCGCTCTAGAGATTTGCTTTCCTCCCACATGGGAATCATAGTTTTCCTGAAACCAGAAGGTAAGGCCTCTGCAAAATCTGGGAAAGAAACAATCCTGCACTGGATCTGAGCCCTGCCTGTGATCCCAGTTAGATCTTGTGTCCATCAATGTTTCCTTGTTTTATAACCCAAGGAAGTATCATGACAGATAAATCTCACATCTTAAGAAACATTTGTCTCCAATGGTACATCCTTAAAAAATTGAATCCTAAATCATATCCCTCCGCAATGTCGTCTACTTAAGGACAATGCCTTGGGGCCGGCCCCGTGGCCGAGTGGTTAAGTTGGCTAGTTCAGATCCCAGGTGCAGACCTACACACCACTCACTGAGCCATGCTGTGGCAGCATCCCATGTAGAAAAGCTAGAAAGACTTGCAACTAGGATATATAACTATGTGCTGAGGCTTTGGGGAGAAAAAAAACATATACCTAAGCACAATGTCTGAGGTGGGATAGGAAGGTGAGAGGACCAGCAAATCTTCCCATTATCTATTTTGGTGACTCTAAAAAATGATGTGGTGTGCTAAACAGAGACAGCACTGGATCTATTTCAGCACCTGTGGCCTCCAGCAAGTTACTTTCCCCATCTGAACATCCACATCCCTTCCTAAAAAGTAAGTTGTACCAGAAAACCCCCCAAGCTCCTTCCATTGGCTCTGTTGGCCTGTGGTTCCCGATCTCACTGCCTCCAGTAACTTGCCAGTTGTGTTCAAATCTTCCTGGAATTCCCACTGCTCTTCCTGACTCCAGATAACCTGGCCTGGGTGTTAGGGGGCTAAGGTTCTAGTCCAGTTCTGCCTCCCGGTTGATGAGTACTGCAAGCAAATCCTTTAATCTCTAGGACAATCGAATGAAATTATTTATTAATACATCTCAAATTCAGCCCTAAAACTCGCTCTAGGCCCTGCTTAAGAACATCTTGTTAAAAATGCTGTAACCACTGCAGATGGTGAATTTTACAAAACGCACTGCAATGACTGCTATCCTTGATGTCTTTGAGGAGCTACAGGAATGATGCTGTGCCTTAAGAGGACATGTTGTGCCTGCCCCACTCCTCCCCCTTCACACGCACCAGGCTGTGCTGCTATCTGGATATTGACCTGCCAAACAACCTCAACAAAAACTGCTCAGTCACAGTAGTTACAGAAACCAATAAAGAGGCCAATAACTCACAAATAATTCACCCCTTGCTACGTGCCTAAGAATTAAAGAAAGTTTCTCTTTGTGATAAACATATCCTGAACTGCAGGTACACCATGAGCTAAAAATAACTTTTTCTCCACAGTCCTGTGGCTCAAAGAAGCTAAACTCACAGAGACAGAGAGAGCCAGAAAGACAGAGAGAGGCAGAGAGAAACATGCCATGAATCCCAAACACCTTCCTACGTGGATAATTAAATGAGCCCTGAAACTGTAGTTCAAAAAGCCTAGATTCCAGAAAAGGCTTCTCCACCTATTCAGCCAGCTGTGCAGCCTTGGCTTGGTCTTGTACCAGATCTAGGCTGTTTATAGGACTATAGATTTTGACACCTAGTAAGGACCCTTAAAAAGCTATCCAATCAAATGCTTTTTCAAACTTTCTCATGTAGAAGAACCACCTGGAGAGCATGACAGAACACATCTCTGGTCCCAAGCATCCATCTCTAACTTAGTAGGTCTGGGGTGGAGTCCAAGAAAATGCATTTCTAACAAGTTCCCAGATGCTGCTGCTGATCCTGGGGCTACACTCTGAGAAGCCCTGATCTGGCCCAGTGATTGTCAACCAAAGCTGAATATCTGAATCACCTGAGGAGGAGTGCCTGCAAAATGCTGATGCCCCATGTGCGCCAGACCTAGTAAATCAGAATCTCTGGTCATGCGATGTGACAGCCATATTCTTAACAAACTCCCCATGTGATCTCAATGTGCAGCAAAGGTTTAGAACATCGATCAAGTCCAGTCGCTTCGTTTGATAGATAACAAAACTGAAGTTCAGAGGATCAAGTGATGTTGAGTTTGAGGCATTCATCTGCAAAGGGGGTGGTTTGGAAACTGAATAATTCTGAGGTCCCAGTCTTTAATTCTATGGTTGTCCTATTCTATAGCTGCATTTTATCTCCTAACCCATCGCACTCAAATAATAGTGAGGTAGATACCGCAAGGCTAAGGGAGACTTTCTTCATCTGGCCACCCCAAGTAACCAGAAGGAATCAAAGAGGACCACTCATTGTTGGAAGGCTCTGAGCATTCTTAAAGCTTGCCACTGTGTAGTTTCTAAATATAACAGGGAGTCAGACACTGAATAACTCTTGGCTGATTTGGCTTCCCTGGGACAAGCTTTTTTTCTCCTTAGATTATGCTACACCAGGAATAGAGCCCTGAGGGGAGAAATTCCTCTTCAAAGTCAGAGCTAGATAACACTGTGTGTGGTATTCAGGTTGTTCTCCTTTGGAAGGAGAAGAAAAGGTGGGAGGCAAACTTTAACACCAGCCAACATTAAAAAGGATCTTCATACTTTCTATGTGTGGTGTGCGCAGAGGGGAGGCAGAGCGAGAGAGGGAAGTGGTCAGGCAAAAGAGAATGAACACATCCTGGTGATAGGTTGGCAGGGGGAAGGAATGTGGGCAACAGGTTCAGGTACTCCAGGTGGCGATGGGCAATGTGAATGTCCAGGGGCCAGCAGTCACTGGCAGCTGTCGCTGTGCTGGCTCCACCGGCAAAGACTCAGCGGGCAAGCCAGGTGGGCAGCTCACTCCCTGGGAGGTGGGCTGCTCATTCCCCGGGAGGTGGGCTCAGGTGCAGCTCTGACTGCATTTCTCTGCCGGACAGCAGACACTTTACCTTGCCCTCTGGCTCCTGTTGCTCCTTCCAGTAAGGGGGAATTGGATGTGACCTAAGAATTGCCCAGAACATACGCAGAGACTCACATCTTCTCTTTCGCACAAATATAAAACCCTTCCTCCTTATTTTTGTGCAGGCCAAGCCTCTCCATTTTCCAACATGACAATATTTTTGAGTATTGGGGTTCAATGGAATGTTGGGGATCACCAGTCCTGTCTTCTCCCTTTACAGTTAATAACTTTCTAAAAACTACCGTTCATTGAGGATCTACCATGCATCAGGCACATTATCTACATTTGTGTGTGTGTGTGTGTATGTGTGAGGAAGATTGGCCCTGAGCTAACATCTGTGCCAATCTTCCTCTATTTTATGTGGGATGCCACCACAGGATGGCTTGATGAGTGGTATGTAGGTCCACACCCCTGATCAGAACCTGCGAACCTCAGGCCACTAAAGCAGACCACACCAACTTAACCACTACACCACTGGGCTAGCCCTCACATTATCTACATTAAATCTAATGCCCACCCAAGCCCCAAATGAGCAGTATGTTTCCAGATTATAGAAAATGGAGTAAAGGCAGAGAGAGAGATGAAATGAGTTACCTCAAATTGTATAGCTAAAAATGTCAGAGATAGGATTCAAATGTAGATTTCTGACTCCAAACCGATGCCCTGTCCACAGCTGGTGAGGGGCAAGAAGGAATGGTGAATGGTTTCCGACTCACCCCTCCACCACATTAGGGCAACTGACCAGCCTGCCTTAGCTGACACCACCCTGTGCTTTTCAAGACTGGAGCCAAAACTTTATTTAGAAGTTCTAAATTTCTAAATGCCCAGGGAGGAGTTTGTTGTGCTCTCTAGCCCCCAAAGGGAAAAATCAAACTTTCGGTTTCAACCTTAGACAGGGAGAAGCCCAGGTGCTGTTAGAACTGAGCAGAAAATGGCATGGACAACCGCAGGATGACTCTTGTCCCACAGAATTTCTCTAAAGTGCTGGAAGCTCAGGGAAACAATGTGGTTTGGGGGAGGTGTGGAGACGCTGAATATGCCCCTACCCCTGGAAGATGTGAGTCTCCCCTGGCCAGGGTTCGTCCGGGGGACCACAAAGCAAGGCACTAATTTGCATGTTTACTTGTGCAGGTGTGCACAGAGTTGTGCGTGTGCTCGGTGTGGAGTGAGAGGCATTTCAGTAACAGGCATTATAGTAAGAGGAACGTCCTGCAGGAAGCCTTTCTCCTACCTCTCTTTCTTATCCTAGCATGGACAGGGTTTCTCAACTGATGCAATTCTGTTGTGGGACCGGATCACTCTTTGTTGGGAGGGCTGACCTGTGCATTGTAGGATATTTAGCAGTGTCCTTGGTCTCTATCCACTAGATTCCAGAGGCACTTCCTATCTAGTTGTGACAATCAAAAATTGTCTCCAGAGGGCCAATCCAGTGGTACAGTGGTTAAGTTTGCATGTTCTGCTTTGGCGGCCCGGAGTTCACTGGTTCAGATCCCAGGTGCGGACCTAGGGCCGCTTGTCAAGCCATGCTGTGGCAGGTATCCAACATATAAAATGGAGGAAGATAGGAACAGATGTTAGCTCAGGGTCAGGCTTCCTCAGCAAAAAGAGGAGGATTGGCAGCAGATGTTAGCTCAGGGCTAATCTTCCACAAAAAAAAAAAAGAAAAAGAAAAAAAAGTTGTCTACAGATATTGCCAGACTATCTCCTGGGGGGAGGGGTAAAATCAGCCCCTGTTTGAGAACTTCTGTTCTAGAATGTCTTACCCTGCCACCATACATCAATAGGAAAAGAGTTCACTCAAAGGTGCATGTCTGAGATCCTCTGTGAAGGAGCTGAAGATTCATAACCTGCATATTTTCATCAAGACTCATGCATTTTCTACTGTGAAACTTATAAAAGAACAAGGCCATGCATCAGGCACCCCAGGATTCACAAGCTCTCCACGGGTCTGACTGCTGATGGCCAAGTCTCCTATTCTCTTTCTAGTCCCAGGAAAGGCCCCTGCCCCACCATGTTCTTCTCCACCAATCCTTCCAGGCCTGCCTCCAGGGCCACCTGTTCCCCAAAGTCTCTCTATCCCACCAGCAATTCAGCCGTCCTTGAACTTCTATAAGCTCCATGAAGGCAGATGCCTCACCAGCTCTGCTCCCTTTGTACCTTCACGGTCTGCAACAGTGTTTGGCACATACAACCTATTTCTAAATAAATACATTATTGAATAAATACATATGTTTAAAGAAACAAAGACACTTACAGTTTATCTAGGTTACACATTTCTTTAGAGTGGTCTCCTAAGGAATGTCCATTTTATCTCGCCAAACGAACTGCAAACTTCTCTGAGGCAAGAAGTTCTGGTCAAGTGACTCCGGTGCCCCCGGGACAGCAGTTCTCAACTTGGGCAACACATTTCCTGAAAATCCCAGTGTCCAGATGGCACCCCCACACCCACTAAACAGAATCTTGGGGGGGTCAGATCAAGGCATCCTAGGTCTGAAAAGCTCCCCAGCTAATTCTGATGTGTAGCCAATGTTGAGAGCCTGTGCCTTATAGGTCTGTGAATGAATCGTGGCAATCTACGTCAAAAAACACAGGGAAGTCTTCCACGCACTGGGGAGGAGGCTGCCTGTATTAACTAAAACAGCAAAGTTCTCAGCTTTTGTGTAGGTTTCTAGCATCTTAGTGTGACTACAGTGTCTATCATGGGTCAGAAATTCTGGTTGGCTTTAATTAATCAAAATGCGAAAATTAATGAATGATGATCTAATAAATACTTTCTGCTCAGGAAACAAAATCTTCATAAACATGAGTCCATGTGAGACTAATAAGTTGGATGTAGTACCTTACATCTGCCTTTTATCTTTCAAAGTGCCTGACAGAGGGAAAGGACTGAATAACGCTTGTTGATGAACTGATTGCTTCCGTTGAAGATTTCTTTTTTTATTAATATTGTTGTGTTGCTTTTTAAGCTGGGCCAAAAGTATCCAAATTTTCCTTTCTGTGCAAAAGTAATTACAAGGAAAACTGACAGTAGGGTATGTGGCTATTTCTTCCACATAAAACACAGCCTGTTCTTCCTGCAGAGATCACAGAACTGTAATCTGGGCAGCAGCTACCAGGATTCAAAGGAGAAGGGAGAAAAATCTCCCAATGGGTGGGGATTTGGTTTGAAGAATAGATCTGGGTAAATCACATCATTCCTGGGTTTGTCCAGTGAATTGGATCACACAGCTTGTCACACAATGACTTCTGACTCTCCTGGGGCCCGCAAAGCAGCCCCAGGCAGGCCATATCAGGAGGAATCAGTGTGGAAAAGTACTTTCTGAAATAAAACGAACATAAACCAGGCGTGTCAGAGTTGGTTTTGCTAAATTTCAGGAATGTGGGAGGAGTTAGTTTACTATGCACACAGGTTGGGACAGACTCAGCTTTCAAAAAGCACAGTGTCCATCCTACTTTCTTCTTCTCTGTTAATAGATAAAAACAGAGAATCACGAGAAAATAAAATCTTCTGTTTGTGCTGTAAGAAGACAAGCAGAGAAAAACGGGAGCAAGAGAGCAGTGAGGTGACAGCCTGCCATCCAAATAGGAATATCAGTGTTGACAGTGTTAAAATGAAATGGACACAGCCTGAAGATAAACTCTGCTGACAGACCCCTACTTACTGTCTGGACGAACACTCAGATCCTGTCCTATTTTTTCCCACATTCTCCAATAAACTGAACGAAGTCAGATTCAAGAGAGCACGTTTGTACTTGTTGAAACACACAGGAAGGAAACGTTATTTAGATAAATGGTTTTTATGCAGCTCTAAATTTTAGACCCTTAGAAACATTGAGCTGGAAAGCACACCAACAACCATTTCACCCTTCATTTTGCAGAGAGAAAAGTGGAGGCATGGGAAAGTCAAATGATTTCTCTAAGGTCACAGAGCTATTTTTGCTAAAGCAGGGACAAACCCTAGGTTTCTTTCTGCATCATCCTTTTCTCCTCTTATCCACTGTCATTAAACAAAATTTACCACTGATTACATTAGATCCATGGCATATAAGACTTTCTTAGTCAGCAATTTGTTTTAAAGCATGGAAAAAAATAAGTTTCTTTGAGTGGTGAGTTGTTCATCTGCTTAAATGATCATTTTTATGACTGATAATTCTGCTAATTAAATTAGTGCTGAGTGCTTGCCTTTTCCATAAACAATTCCACTCCCCTCTTACTCGTGTTTCCAGCAGAGCAAATAACAACAATAGGACATTGGAATAATGAAAAGATAAGGTCTTGAAGCTCCACAGAATATTGTAAGAGCAAGGGCAGGCTTCCAGGCGCTGGTTCCCCCTCCCTCTGCTATTGGATTCCGTCATCTTAAGTTATGCCATGAGATCTTCCACAGGATCCTCATCAAGAGAAAACACAGGACATGGCGTCAGGAGCACTGCAGACACTGAAGATTCCACAGTCACCAAGCCAGCTGCTTATAGAGACATCATAACAGGCAAATGAGTCAGAAATTATATGCTGTCCCCTACAGCCGCTGGATAAGTCCTCAAAGACATACTTTCTCCCCACTTCTACCACCTGCTCCTGGAGGAAGAGTTTCTAGAAGGAAGCAGCCTCTGTTCACATCTGCTTAAGAGCAGTGGCACCATTTCTCTCCACCATCGTGACTGGCTTTCCCAGGAGCCAGCCAGAAACTAAGATTGTACACTCCCGAGGGTGAGCTTCTTTCCATAGCTGGAGGGTTTTTTTCCCACCCGACATCTTCTGGGAAATTATTCTCTGGGGCTACATTTTATCTTTGATCCTTAAAGCATAGCTCTGTTTCTGTCTTGAAAAAAAAAATCCCCCAAAATGAATATATACAAGTTCAAATGAGTAAAACAGACAAATCAAAGGTCTTTATTCACATTACAAGAAGGCTTTTTTCTCTTCTCTTCTTTCCTTTGTTTTCTTAAAGAAGGATTTTCCCATACTTTCTTTAAATGGCCACTACCTAAGGTATTGCTGCGTTGTTTTTTTTTTTTTTTTAAGGCATTGACTTCCAAGAAAACTCAGTTTCTATATATCTTTTCTGTAACTCGCTTGTCTCATAAAGTGAGGGACGCCTGTCCCCAGGTTGTCCACCACAACAGTTCCCTCAGTTGTGTATTTAGTCAGGGCTTCTGGGGCTTCTGTCAGTTCCATCTTTGACTCCGCGGCATTTTTCTGAGAGGGAAAACAGGGCCTGTTTGTGGAGACTCTGCAAGTACTTCAGGCTGACAGGTGCGATATAAATGAAATATCCTTCCAATTACTGCTACTGTACTATATTGAATTAAGCTATATCACCATACCTAAGGAAACAAGCCTGCCTACACAGCAGCACCCTTTCTTGTCCTGGCACCATTCATGCTCATCTCCTCATAAATAAAATCACTCAAAGAGAGAAATCTAAATTACCTTCAAAAGCATTACTGCCCTTTGTATATTACTACACACCGTCAGGATTAAATTGACAGGGCTTCAAAGTCTGTAAACTGGTTCCCAGGTAACAGCTCAAAATGCTCTCCCTTCTTGGTACCCAAAGCATCTTTCGCCTGCTCTCCTAGTAGACAATGAATTTGAGAGAAGGATCAGAAACTGAAAGCTATTGACAGCATGACAGGAGCATCTCAGCATGACAGGTGACGGAGACGATCACATTTCCCCAGACAAACTCAATTGCTCGAGTAAATCAAGTGAAAGTCAATACAACCCCTCCCTCCTCAGGTCCCCTGTGGTTCTCCAACTCTGCGCCACTGAACTTGTTATCGGTGGAAAAGGAAAGAAGGAAGCTCCAGATCTTCAGGGAATACTTGACTGATGCCAAAAAAAGTTTTCCTTCTCCCACGGGTAGCTTCCCTTTGCCAAAAAGAGCTGATGTTGTCTTAGAGCTTGAAACACATTCTCTCTTCCCCATAGTTCCTACGTGGGGTCTTTACCTGACCTGTCTCCCTTGGTCTTGACCATGAAGGCTTATTTGTCCAAAAGGAAGATCTCCAAGTTCCATTCAACATATCTGCCCTTTTGTTTTGGTCAGTGACTTCTTATGACTTCTACTTATAACAGTGCACAGTGATGCCAGAGACAGGCAGTATGGAAAATATGTAATTCTAGAAAAAACATCAAACAGCCCTAAAATTATGTGTTCACATTTCTGTGTATGCTAGAACTGAGGTCTAAATCTGGGCTGACGTCAACATTAACCTAAAAGTCTGGGATGCATGTGTTCTTTTTGTGAGTCAATAGACATGTATAAGGGGGAAATCCAGGATGTCAACTCTGTAGCTTTCAAAAACTTTGGAAAAGATATCAACCAAGAGTGATTAAAATATTGCATTTCCAAGGAAATGAAAGAGATGCTCTGTCACAGACAGGAAGTTGGCTTAGAGATCGGAAAGAAACAGTGAGATGAATGGATATAGCTCTGCAAATCTCATCAGCAGTCTCTCTGGAAAATCAATAGTGGGGCTGATGGACAGAAACGATCTAGAGGAAGAAATACCCCATGAAACATAGAGCTATACAACATCATATGTAAAAATGGGGAAATAGGAAGCTCTTGGGAGACTGGGTGAAGGAAAAGAAAGAGCTAAAAAAGCGTTTAGTTTGCACAAATACAGCTAATGTTTTGGTTTAAGGTGCAGTTATGGGAGTATACTTATAGGACAACGATGCCATCCATTCAGTTTTGAGTAGGTCACACCAACAAAATCCAAAGTGGCAAACTCTGGCATGTCACTAAGACATAAGAGAGAAAGTCATCGCTGACCTGTTCTTTTATGAAAGCATACTTAGCTCTAACCTGCAATGTCATATGCTGGTGGGATGTGATATCTCAATGAAGAGATCAAAGAGGGGAAGAACCACAACTGAAATCAACAAGGACACGGGACAATGGTCTTAAAATGATAGATAAATAACATGTGGTCTCTAAACGGAAGAGGAAGGCTGAGTGAAGATACAAGAAAGCCCAGAGACTGGGAAGTCAAAAAGCACAGCGTTGCTCATCAACCCTCAAAAATTTCCATCCAGAGGGACTCTCCCCTTAATGTTCAAAAGAGAAAACAGGGCAAATGAAAGGCAATTTGCTTCACACAGCAGCAAATAAACCATATAAGTAAGAAGTAATCTAGGTGGCATGAACTCTGCTTGATGGCCAGAAAAAGTTCCAGCAAACTGAGAGATTCATAATAGGTGGTTGAGGGAAGCTAGGCCATTGAGGAAATACCTGTAACGTCACCTCTGAGGCTGATTTTAGAGGGAACAGCCATGTCCCAGCAACTTCATTTGTTTAACAGTCTCACAAACAAAGCCCTTTGAGCTCTTGTCAGAAAGAAAATCTCTCCAGTTTGACCACGAATCGAACCCATATGTCATTGTTTATGTTCTCTTGTGAGTGTGTGTGCATGACGGTGTGTTTATTTATGTTAAAATCCAAATGTCATCAATAAAAAATATTGAAAGTGCTCCTAAAATAAGCTTCCTTTAAAAGTAAGTTAAACAAATATGAGATGATGGATGTCGAATATACAAAGTACATAGATTATAAAGTTCTGTTATCATAAGCTGAATGGCGTAAGCCTCAAGGATTTCCTCATTTCCCTTAAGAAATGCATTCAGTTTTACATAAATGCCTCAGATCATTCTAAATTTTATCAGTAGTCATCAGGAACTCCCAGGTATAAATACGCATCCATTTTGGCAGCATAATATCAAGTGGAAAGAACAGGAAACTAGGAGTAGAAAGACTGAATTCTAGTCCTAGGTTAGTCACTCATTGACTATATAATCTTGAGCAAGTTGCCAAAGTTTTCCTAAGATATCTATTTCAGTCAATAAATAATAAGCTCCTACTATGGGCAAAGCACTGTTCTGGGTGTTTGGTATACAGTGCAGAGCAAGGAAAACAGCATTACTGGAGCTTAAATTCCAGCATGCAGAAACAGGCAATGATAATGTAAACAAATAAATAATTTTCATAATTCAGGTGGCAATAAATTCTCTGGAAGAAATAATAAAACAGGTCACTGTAACAGGGGCCAGCCCCATGGTCAAGTAAGTAAGTTCACTCATTCACGCACTTGCTTCAGTGGCCCAAGGTTTCACCAGTTTGGATCCTGCGCACAGACCTAGCACTGCTCATCAAGCCATGCTGATGAGCACAACCAGAAGGACCTACAACTAGAATATACAACCATGTACCGGGGGGCTTTAGGGAGAAGAAAACAAAGAAGAAAACAAGTCAGTGTGATAGAGAACGACTGGGCCATAGGGACCTTAACTGAGAGGATCTGGGAAGTGACATGTGAGCCAAACCCAAGTGACAAGAAGGAGCAGGTCACATGATGGCAGAGACCCATGTTCCAGACAGAGATAACAGCAAGTGCAAGGCCCCTGTGGAGGGTCTGGATTAGGGCTATTAGGAAACAGAAAGGCAAGAAAGGCCAGAAGAAGTCATAAAATCATGCATTGGCTAACCTCTCTAAAGAATGTTGTAAGGATGAATGAAACAAGATGAGTAGATCCTTGAAAAAATTTAAATACTCTACAAAATAAAATGGATTATTAGAACCAGCAGACTATGAAGAAAAACTCCTATCCTCCATATTTCATCTTTAGGAAAATTAGAACTATAGTATCTTTCATCCATGTATCTCAAAACATAATTTTTAGAGCTAGAAAGAATAGCCCAACTCCTTCTCTTCCAGTTCAAAGAACTAAAGGCCTAACTTACCGAGACCATGTCAGTGATCTTCCAAGATCCAGTCTATCAGGCCAGAGGGCTCCACCCTGCAGCCCTACATTAGGCTGCCTGGAAGTAAGACTTCCCACTTCTTTTCTGGGGCTGACTCATTTTACTACAAGAAATCTGCAATATGGGCAAAACAAACCAATGGCCCAAACTTAGTATAAACCACCAGTGACATTGGCACCACAGAGACAAGAGTTTAAACCCCAATACCCAGGGCTGCCCCTAGACTCACCACTTACAGGTTTGATTACCTTGGACAAGTTATTTAAACTTTCGAAAGCCTTAGGTTCTGGATTTAAAATTGGAAGACAATAAAAACACCTTTCCTCCCCAAATTATAGGATTCTGAAAGGACCAAATATTATAATACGCATGAAAGTCTGAGGAAATGATAAAGCACAATAGAATATCATTATCCTTGTCCTTTTTTTTTGCACAAAGCTTCTCCTTAGGTCGTTGACCATGCACTGTGCCGACATCTTACTCTGTTGCACGATCACCATCACGTTGGATAAACCTTGGGAGGATCTTTCTATTTTGTGAGTTAAAAAAAAACTGCATCTGAGGAGCTCCAGGAACACTTGATGATTTATGAAATTAGCCTCATGAATTCACTTCTCATTGATTTCCTTTTCATCTGAATTCCCACAATGGAAGAAGCAACCACAGATTACACTGGAAATACCTCTTCCTGGATGAAGACCCCGGATTCTGCTAAAGAGAAGCCATGGATCTTGAGCAAGTCTCCGAACTTTCAGCTCCATTAATATAGTGTGCCTTCATCCCAAAATGTGCAGAGCACTTATTATCTGCATCCTACAACATGCAAGATATCTCCTACTTGTTGAGTTTTCCAGAGTTTATAGAGCAATTTAAAATCCATCATTTTATTTGATCCTTTTAATAAACCTGGGAAGAGTTAGAACCAGGTTGAGGAAAGCAAACCTATGGAGGAGAAATTGGAGACTTTTTGTGATTATGTGACTCATGGAAAATCCCAGAAGTCTAGATATTCTGACTCCAAGTCCAGCACTCTTGGAAGTTTACAGAGCCTCTTTCAGATAAGGATCTCACGAAAATCAAATGGGGTCACAGAGATGAAAACTGTTAGGGCTTCCCAGATGTGAGATACATCTATCATAAGGACAAGGTGGTCATGATATGCCACCGTCCTCTGTCTGCCCTCATTACTTGACCAGTCAGTGGTGCCTGCCCATCTAGAATATAAGCTGGAGGGGTGGGGTGGGGGGGCGCGGGGAGGACTGTTCCAGCATATTTCTGGCTCCCCAGGACATCTGGAAAAGGATACAGTATGATTCTATCAATCCTTATTGACTGATTGTCTGAGTTTAGCCCAAAAGTTTATCTAGCTCTCTCCAGTGGAACCATCCCAGTCCTTCAAGAAAGGGTACGCCTCTCAGGAGTCCCAGCCGAGGGAAAAACAACACACCCAGTCTAGGCAATTTCCATACAGCCATGAAACTGTTTGAGTTAGCGATCTCAACAGGGCTGCCTTCACATTTTCTCTTGACTTCTCTTGCCTTCCTCTATAAGGCAAATAAATATTTTAAAAAGAAAGAAAGTTGTGTACTCTTTTGTTCTGTCTGATCTACATATTGGAACCAAAAGACTATATTTTCCCCAAATCGGTCATGTTGGCCAAGCAGCAAAAATGTACTTCTTTAAAAAAATAAAAGTTTATTTTATATGTTGTAAATACCAGGAAATTCTTATCAGGATGCGAAAGTTCAGGTCTTATTTTTTTTTTTTTATCCCCATTCTTTCTCTTTAAGGGAAAGAAAGAAGAAAACAAACCTTTCTCTTCCTAATGGAATCTCTTCTTTCTATGCCCTGCTGGAAGCAGCATGCCTCTAAGTGGCTTCTAATGTTCTGGTTGAGGTCGTCCTGCATTCCTAACAGCTACTTCATTTTCCCTAATCCCCTAGACCAGAAGGGAATAATGCAATACCCAACGATAAAGCAGTCCTGGGTTTCTGACATTCCTCTAGCAAAGGACATTTTATGACAAACTGAAAATGCTGAGGGTTGCCAACAGTAAGGGTTGCGTTTGATTTAAACAGTATTACAGTGCCTTAAGTCATAGAATTGCAAAAACTGGGTGATTAATAGGCTTTCTCCAGTCCAACTCCTTCATTTTACACTTGGAGAAACAGGGTATTAAGAAGCTGCAGGTTGGCCCCATGTGCTCAGCTTCTCAGAGGCAGAGGTGGGATGAGAATCGAGGCGCCTGGTTCAGGTCTTTGCATTATTCCCTTCTCCCTTGCATTCTCCCTTGCATATCATTTGGACATCAAGGAAAACCTTAACGCGAAAATTCTTTCAAAAGGGAGTCTAATGAGGGATTACGCATTTCTCATTCAATCATCAATTTGGCAAACATTCACCGGGCACCTTTTATGCCAGGAATTATGCTAGGCAATGGGGGATACATAAATGATGTGGACTCTTCCCTCTGTGTGTGTGTATATGTGTATGTGTGTGTGTGTGTGTGTGTGTGTGTGAAGAAGCACAACACAGTAGGTTTAGTGATAAAAAGGGCACACTAAGAAGTACAACAGCGGGAGTGGCACCAATCAGAACACTGTGGGCCAATTCTTCCCTCTCTCTGAGAGTTTCAGTTAGGTGAGCACATCTCACATATCCACCCTTATTATCCTACAATCCATTCTCAGCATAGCAGCCAGAACAATCTTTGAAATAATTAACTAAGGTCATGTCATACTTTTGCTTAAATTCTTCAATGATTTTCCATTGTCCATGGGATGTAGTACAGGAAGACCCCTCCCACACACCCCCTTCACCCCTCCTAACCCCCTTACCAGCCTTCAGGCTGCACTCTTCCCCAGCTTGCCACAGGCTTTCCACAATGGCCCCTGTCAGTTCCTCCAAAGCACTAGACTTACTCTTGCCTTAGGGTCGTTTGGACATGCTCTCCCCTTTCTTAGGAACTCTTTCTCCTGACCTAGCCAGACTTGTCACCATCCACCCAACCAGTCATTCACTTAGCTGACTCCTTATTCTTCAGCTCTCAGCTTGGACACTTCTTTAGGGAGATCTCTGTGACACCCAACTCTAGGAGAGGGCTGCCATAGCACCCCACTTCCTTTGCCCTACATTCGACAGCTTTATTATATTTTCATTGTTAAGGTCTCTCTTCCTTAGTAGACTATAACCCAATGAGGGCAAGAATTATGTTTGTCTTATTCACTGTAAGGCCAAGGTCTAGAGCAGTGATTGGCACATAGCCGGTTTTCCATAAACACTCATTGCTTGACTGGATAGATAGACGGATAAATGAATGAACACACGAAGGTGTGCATTTGGACATTTCAAATGAAGAATGCCATGAAAACGTGACTGGGATGAAGTTCCAGCATGGACTTGATCAGTCCATGCTGGAACTCAAGAACAAGTCGACACGTCCTAAAGTATGAAAAAGAAACCTTTGCGGAAAAAACATTTAAAATTCATTATTCTAAAAAGTGATGAGGTAATTTAAAATCTTAGGTACCCCAAGGAAGAAAGGAATACAAAAATGACAGTCTGAAAACGTGAAAGCCACAATTCAGTGGGACGAGGAGTCTGGGGACTGGGGATCCTCACCACCCAGCTGTATGTCTTCTTCCTCTGTCAGATATTAGGAAGGTAATTGAGGAAAGGCAGGGGAATGGATGGCTATTCCTGGAGCCTTTTGAGGATTATCGTCATGGAGCACAACCGAGTCTCCTGCAACACGTGCCTCCCTGTGAGAGTTGGGGCCCAGCTTCCCTGAGTGTTTCTTGTTTCTGAATAACAAGATGACTGCACAGTTGGTCACAAGTCATGCTGGGAGCAGACAGGCTGTGAGCTCCTCACTCTCAAGCAAGGAGGGAGTTCTACTCTGGAGCCCCAAAGTGTGGTAGAAAAGTGCGGTGTGTGTACACGTGAGTGTGTGTGTGTGAGATGGTGGTGGTTGGTAGAATCTTTGAGACTGTAATTTAAATTTTACTATTAGAGTTTTAAGAGAACGTGAGAGAAGAAAACTTAACCACAGAGAAAAATAAAAGGCAGTAGGAGGGAAATGCAGTAACTTACGTGCCTGACACAGAAGAGTAGAGAGGCAGGAAGGCATTCGTACAGGAAGGTAATTAGGTGGCGACCCTTAGACAGGGTTGGATAAGCTCACACACGGACTCCAAACATGGTTTTAGACTTCTTCAAAAAATACCTCTTCACAAGGTCTTCCTACAGTTAGCAGTGGGCAGCCTGGATAAGCGATCCTTCTCTCTCTCTGCCTCCTTTCCTCTCTCCCTCCCTTTCCTTTGTCCTCATCCTCTCCTGCCAACTGTTTGTCCCCAAAGTAACCACAGACAGGCCATTATTGTTGCAAAAGGAAAAGAAACTGCAAGAGTCACCCCAGTCACAAAAGGAAACTAATGCATGCCAAGGCAGGTTATATATTTTGACATCTGTAGTGCATGAGGTGTTTCTGGCACGCCTGGAGCCCACACTCCTGGTTTTGGGGGAGTGTTATGCTGTCTGAGGCAAGTCTTCCCTGGCTCTAAGCACTTTGTGGGGGCTCCATGCATGTCCCCCAGCCTCCAAACACCCCCCCATCAAGTGTGAGGCTCTGATGACGATGACGTGGTGCATATTTTGAGAGAACAGAAGCATTACACATCCCCTGACTCTCTGGCAGGCCTGTAATTTTCTCCTGGTGGAATTCTGGAAACCCGGCCTTCTCTAACCTGTCTAGTGACTCTCTGAAGTCACAAAAGCAACACTGTCCAGCCCTGTCTTAAGAAAGATTAAACTGCATTTAACAACCCAGGAAAGGTAATGATTTCACTACAAAATCAACACTCGGTGGTGGCTGCGGGGCTGCTCCAGCCACTGCTGGATGGCCACCCAACACCCCGTGCCTCAACCGGCCATTCATCCTTCTTATTCCACTGGGCTGCCCAGCTGCAAGGCTCTGACCCACTGACATCACCCCACATGGAACAGGATTAAATGCTCTGGGGCTAAGTAAATAGACCTCAGCAGGCAGCTCAGTCCCTGCAGGGGCTGCAGTGGGGAGATCCCAGGTCTGCCCCAAGCTTTGGGGAGGAATTACAAATTCCACAATTCCGGCCTCCATGGGAGGCTTCCACCGGCTCCCGAGCCCTCCTCTGTGGCACCTGGATAGCACAGGGAGGGGGCGGGTGGCATGGGCAAAAACTAGAGTAAAACTTTGGAGAACAAAAAAAAAAATGAATCACTTAATAGAAAAAGTATAGTATCTCACCACTGGATTAGGCGATTTAAGAAAATTACATTTTTGACACCAGAAAAGATAAAATATAGCCTTTTTAAAAATTTGCATTCTTAGTAAAATTCATGAGATGAGATAAAGAAAACCAAATGATGAAATTCAGGAATACTTATGACTCAGTGCCTGAAAGCTCTTTATGGACATGCCCAGCAAGTGACACCAAATTCTCACTGGTAAGTTTCTGATGAACTTCTCAACACTGAGCCCAAGGTTAAAAATGCCCAGAGTAAAAACCAGGGGGAATATCGTGAGTGATTAGGGGTCCCCTCCCAGTTCTAACAGTTCACTGAGCAGATCGCCAGGTCTTGGGGCATCAGCCCCTTGTAGGCTGAGAACGAGAGAGGCGTGGGCAGGAGGGTGGCTTCTGTCCTCCAGAGGCTGTTACACTTTCAACTTTCAGACGAAGGGATTCAGCAAGTGGGTTTCATACAAGGCCGGCTCAGTATCAATGCCTCCAAACTCAAGCCAAACTAAACAACTGGAATCTTGGCACTGTCTCTTTCAGGGAGAAGGAAAGAGGGGGCCTGGCAGATAAAGACGCTTTAGAGCACACGCCAGCTCGTCCACACACAAGGAACTTGATTTCCATGTCCCAGGGAACCCATCGTTGAAGTCCAGAAATTTGCTCAGAGATCGTAAATATAAAAGTCAAGTTGGGAAATGGGAAGGCTGCTCCCCAGTCTCTGCTTTTCCATGGAAAGTACTAATCAGTGCCATTCTGACCCAATAGACAAAGTGTTGGAGAAATCAGGTTTTTATCATTGGCGCCCAAATGGGCCTGTTTCAACTTGTCACAACTCCCTGCTTTCTTTTTAACTAGTGTCCAGGAAGCTCCTATGTCCTCAGTTTGCCTGCTCAGAAGCCTAGAGAGAGGGTGCCCGCTTTAAAGGAGAGAACAGAACAGCAGAAAGTGAATAGGTGCAACTCTCTCTGCCCGACAAGGACACACAATAGACGGTGCCAGGCCTGGAAGCAAAGTCAGATCCACAGGGAAACACGGCATAGCTGAGGATGACCACAACGGCCACAACATAAAAGGCCATGCTGACGGGATGATCGCTAAACACCAGGCCCTGAGTTTGAGTTTCAGAGAGAATCTGAGCTGACTGGGTAACCCAGTTCTACCACTTATAAGTGGGGGCATATCAGGCAAGTTATTCACCACTTTGATGGTTGGATTCTCCTTCCACATTTGGGAGGAGAGAGAAGGCAGTGCTCCACGCTGAACGAACACCAAATGACACATCAGCACAATGCTGGCACTGAGGAGGCCACAGTTATACTTTACTTTTATTGCCCACGCTTGACCTCTAAGCATTTCTTCCCTCCTTGTCTCATTGTTAACCTCCCAGCCTTCTGGGAGACAGCCGAAGGAAAAACTCATCTTCCCACTTAAGTGTGGAAACTGAGGCAGAAACAGACAAAGTGTAAGCAGAATGCCAGGACCAGACCCCAAGTCCTTCTTATCCTACATCAAGTATCTTCCTCTATTAAACTGGTTAGCATCAGAGACGGGCATCTGTGAACACATTCGTGCAAGTTAGGGACATCTGAGCACTAAATGTCCTTCCAGGGTATTATCTCTCTGTGGCATTATTTAGAGTATTTTATATTTCTTTACATTTTTTTTTTTTCCTGGCTAACAGATTAAAAGGTAGGACTTCTTTAGGTATAAAGGATAAGCTCAAATGGCGCAGCTCAAGTGATGAATACCGGGAATTAGAGGGAAAGAGGAAAGCTTCTTAACACGCACTTTCCAATTGCCCTGGAGCCCAGGAGCTTAAATATTTACCATGAAATTTCCTGTCCCTCTGGCTTTAGGAGTTTCTAACTTGCTAGATAGAGTCTTATCCTGACAGTTTCACCTGACAGTGCCGCTAAATAAAATGAGAGTAGATTCTGTCTGGTTTGGAAATCATATTTTCTTTGGCCTTTTAGGAAAAATCAATCTAGGCTGGTGCGAATGGGCATCCACATGGAAAGCACGGACTGTGCTGTGGAGCGAAAAGCGAGGGCTCTGCAGCCCTGATGTCAATCAGGAGCAGCTGAACATTAGCACCAGGGGCTGGGTATCCAACGGAATCATGGAAGGAGAAGATGGGGGGCAGAAAATGTCAGGGATACAAGTGTCCTAAAACAGTGCTTCTTAACTTATATCCGGGACTGGACTGCCTGTCCACACACTGCCCTCAGGAAGGGGTGACTGTTCATAATAACCCCCTCCTACCTGCCAGGGCAGCTCCACATAGATGATCATGCCTCACAACTTCATAAGATAGAAGACAGATACAAGTCAATAGCAGTGAAGTGCAAATGGCCTTGTTCATTGAATGTTGGAGGGCAATGAAGACATAGAAGCAGGATGGGGTCATTCTGGGGTGAACACAATTTGAACAGTTTAGGTCAAGATCAAAGTGCAAAGTAAGTGGTCTGAGCAGAAATCTGCCCAAGCCTAAGTGGCTGGGTGACCGAGACAGGTCAGCGGCTTACCTAGGCTACAGATTCATGGCGTATAACATGCAGGCAATTGGGAAGATGGCCTTACCGTCCCTTCTGAATCTAGCAGTCTTGAATTCTATCAAAGTCCAACCTCCACAACTCACTATTTTTCAGTCTAAGATAGTGAAAGAAATGATCAAAAGTAGTGCTTTCCAAGCTTGGGAATTCCTGAACTGACCTAAATTTGAAAATTATGCTCCATCTTAATTACTTGGATTGAGTAAAGGAAATAAGAGGTATGATAAAACTACTGCAGAAAAATAGACCAGAAACTAAGGTGGACAAAAGTTATATTTAGTTCATTCGTTGGAAACAAGGCTATGGAGGAAGTGATGGCAGAAAAAAAAATGGAACCAAAATTTAAGGATTGAACTCTTGCAGGCACACAGTGAGAAAGAGAGAGGAGTCTAGACGTCATAACCTTATATTACCTCCTCTGGAAACCTCCTTATTTCCCAGGCTATGTTACTATAGCACCTTCTGCATCGTGCTAACTGCATTTGTCACAGACATATCCATGTTCATTTAGTTGTCAATCTTTCCCAGAAGACGGTGAGTCCTTTGAGGACAGGGAGCACATCTTATTCAAATTTGAATGTGTAGGACCTTGCACAGAGTCTGGACAAAGTAATTGGTCAAAAATATTTTGAATGAATAATCACTGAAATTAATTCCTCAATAGCAATTAAAAGAAAAAAGATCCAGGTCACTGGCTAAAGGTTTCAATTTCTGGGAAGACCTTCAGTAGCAAAGCAAGGTGCACTGATTACAAAGTATCAGTGTTCTCTGGGTTCTCATTAGCATTTTCAGGAAAGTAGAAAAAAAAATTCTAAATTTACCTCAAGGGACCTTGTCATTATCCTCTCTGCAAAGCATTATACCAACTTTGAAGTAATTTGACTTAGAATAAAATCCAAGTAAAAATGTAGACTGCCATGAGTCTATTAAGTACCTAGAGACACACAATTCACTCAAATTGAGAGGTTACTGTCATTAGTCAAGATGCCTAAGTCTCAAGAGTGTGAGCTCTGGAATCAGGTGACCTGAGTTCAAATCCTGGCTTGGACCTTTCCAGATTTTATCACTTTTTTCAACCTGAAGTTGTAGAGCATTTTCCAGAGTGTCTGCAGAGAAGTTAGATTAGATGACCCTCAAGTTATCTCCAACTTCGCATTCTCATAATCCGAGGTGTTCCCACCTTGTCCCCAAATCATCTACTGCCAAGTCACATTCTGCATGACTGCCCGCTCTTACTAATCTCTTGCGCATGTCACAGCTGGTGACCGTCATGTAGAACAGTGGTTCGCTAATGCTCAGGTTGATGTGGGGGAAAATCAGAGATAAGTCATCAGAAATTCTACGTAGGTCTTTAACCACATGCACATATCTAGACCACACGCACACACTCCTGGAGAACACTTCCAAGAATAGAGGTCAACACTGTATGTTTCAATAAAGTTCCCCAGGCAGAATGATTTTCCGTGTCCTCACCCTCACTCTGATTGAGACCCCCCCGACTGTGCTGAGACTAATGTCTACATCTAAATCGGAAGTAAGGAGGATCACCCTTTTGAGAAGAATATCTTCAAAGTCACAGCTGCAACCCACAACAAACCAAGTTCATTTCTAGGAGGAATTAGTGTATAAATCTTGGGCTTCTCTTCCTCCTTCTCACCTTACCCTTCAATAACTATGATCTACCACTGGCTCAAACTTTCGTTTTCAATCTGCTTCAATGGCCATGTTGTCCCTAGGCACCTATAAGTGGTTGTGGCAGGAGAATAGAGGTATGTTAACAAGTCATCTAGGAGCTATGCCTTTCACCTCTACCAGGCCATGTCAAGAAGGAAATGAATACACACACACACACACACACACACACACATTCAGAGAGGGAAGGGGGAGAGAGAGAGAGAAAGAGAGAGATTAATACTTTCTTGGAATCTGAAGTATGAACCTAGCTTAAGACCACATTCTCTTCAGCTAGCCTGAGATATTCTGCAGGGCCCTACTGGTTGGATTGAGTATTTGTTTATTTGTTTGTTTGTTTTGGTTTGGGGTTTGGTTTCCATCAGTTGGGAACAAGCACTTACAGAGAAATGCTCCAAACATCCCAACTACCACTTCTCTACATTCTGGGAGCAAGAAGAAAGCAAATTCCTGTGGATGTAGCAAAGATGTACTAAAACACAACCTCAGTGTGCTGCTTGCTGTGAAGGAGCGGGCAGGTAACCTGTAACCGGCAGATCCCGCAGTCCTCGGAGCCAGAACTGCTATGTCTGCTGGAGTTTCTTCCTTTGTGCCTGGCAATGAGCCAACCTTGCCATGAGGTCTTTGGGGGCAACTAAGACCCACTGGTTAGGGTCAAAACCATCATGATCTCCTCTACAGACATCCTCTCTCTAAAACGTAGTGGTAAAAAGAGACGGCTCACAACACAAGTAACACCGAACACAAGTAACACGGGTAGAGAAAAGCTGTGCGAGTCTATTCCATGGGCAGGAGGTCTAGGGGCACCCTTAGTGAGCATGTTTCCTCTACAGATTGTCTCTACATTGATTTTCTATAAGTCACCCTGGGTCATAGAGGGATAATTATGAACCCTTATTTAATAGGGGTCGATGGCGAATGAAGAGGAGGGACAGCAACAATCCATTCCATGGATCTGCATGAAGAAATTGTCTCTGGTCTTCAACAGATATCAAGAAAGGAAAAGGAACTTAAAGAACAAATGAACTTCTTCTAGATATTTCTACACAAAAGGGCACAGTTCATACCTTCAAAAGTCCCACCGAATTCTGAAAATACCAATAGAATTAAAGATTCTTTCAGGTAAGAGATACCTAAGGAGGAATCATAACACTAAAGTCTGACATCTTTGCAGTGTGTATTTTATGCCATGTATTATGATAGGCATTTTTATATGTATCACTATATTTAACTCTCAAGATGTCCCCATGAATCCGAATAAACAGATGAGAAAACTGAAGTGGAGAAACATTAAATAACCTATGTAAGGTTGTCCAGTGGTCATCAGTGGAGCTGGATTCAAACCCAGTAAGCATGAGCGCAAAGCCTGAAAGCTTAAGCAGGACACATAGCAACTTGGAGAGATGAGCAAGAACAGAAATGTCAGACTGCCCAAGCGTGGAATTTTCCTTTAGGCGGGGGTTACACCCTTATGAAAATACCCCCAGGACCTGAAGAAGCCTCGGAGCCAAGAATGTTCCCTTCCCTGACAAGCACCAGCCTTCCCAGGGATGCGGCTCCCCATCCCCGCTGGGCTGGGGGCAACTCCAGAGGAGGAGCACCTTCTCCAGCCAATGCAGGAGGCCCAACCCCACACTCCCCAGGCAGAGGCAGACCCTGGAGGTGTTTTCTTTTCCTTTTCTTATTGAAAGAAAAAACAAAACTCTCCACACTCCCCACAAGTGAAACGCCGCTTGTGCTGCCTCCAGACAATAATTTTACAGTCACACAATGACCCTTGTGCAGAGAAAAGAGGAAAAGCCTGCACCCCACCCAGTCCAAGCCTGGGAGAGTCAACCTTTGGAAAAGCCCAGGTCGCAGAAGATCAAACTCACTCGATGAGGAACAACAGGAGGTGGGGAGGCCGGGGGGGAGAGGATGGAGAAGGAGGAAGCATAAAGTTTAAAGGTCAAAACAAATGTCAACCTAACACCAGTACTGTATGAACAGCACACAGCCTCACTGCTAGACAAATAAATGTTGCCGGGGCGGCAAGGTATCAGGAGGTTTTATTAACTCTCTTCCTGGAATCGTACACATAGGAAGTCTGTTCCATCATATAAGCTGCAAAGCACAATATTTATCCCTTGGGGGGAAAATCACAGAGCTGATATTGAATCCACAATACAGAGCTTCTCCTTCATTCCCTCCCCAGCTGGCCTCTGTTCTTGCTGCACCTCCAGTGGCCTGTCAGCAGGAAATACCCACACAGATTCTGATAAGAGTGGAAAGGGTCACATGCTGATGAGAATGCAGGGCACAACCCTGCCTCAGCCTACTGCTGACTCTTTCCCAGGCGTGACTTGGTCCCACGGAGCCCATTGAGATGAATGGGCTTCCCTGCATCCTCCTCACTGTGGAGGTCTCCATCCTGTGTCTGTGCCCAGTTCTGTGGGGTTCCCACCTCTGTCTAGAGGATCCACATGAAAAACGTCCCTCTGCTGAGCCCAAGGCTGTTAAGGTGAATGCACTGGATGGCTGACCTAGGCTTGGCTCACTTGCAAGTTCTTGTCCATTCCCTCTGTGCCTCCCATGCTGGCTGCTCACCTGGGTTACCTGGGAAACTTAAAAATGCACACGTGTCTATGTGTACATGTGTGCATGTGTGTATTCCCCAATCCCACCCTCAGAAGTTCTGATTCAGTTAGGCTGGAGTGGATCCTGAGAATCCGTATTTTTAAAAAGCTCCCAGGTAACTCTGATGCAGTCAATGACCCCAAGAGCAGTCTGCAAGTGGTGCTCTAGGAAATTAGAGATCACAGTATCGGCCTCCTTGCAAGTCCAAACCAGTGGTCCAGGAGAGCAGGCCACTGTGATAGTCACCATGAGCCACAATTGAGTCAGAACATCCATTCGAAGTGCCATGCAGTTCTACGCATTGCATTCAAGAGACAGTCTGAGTCTAGAGGCGCAGCTCTGTCCTCACACCTTCCCTGAGTGCCAGGAAGGCCTTCTCTAATCTACCTTTCCCGGGTACCACCCTACTGTTACTAAATATGTGGCTGCCTACACTCTGGTCTATAAGGTTTCCCTTACTTTATGATAAGATTTGGTTTACTGAGCTCCCTGACATCTCTATGGTTATCACTAAAAACACCTGAAGGAATGACTCAAAACTTTTTGCAAACTGCTCCTAAACCATTGAGGCTGGGGAATGTTTTGCTCTGGAAAGTACTAAAAACAGAAATAGTGAGGTACTTTGCATGTATCATCCAAGCGTAAAACACAAAAAGTTGAATTCACTGGTAATCTCAAGGACATTGTAAAAAATCCCAAAATTCTAGAATAAAAGAATAAGCCAAAGGAAAGCAACAGAGGAAAAATAGGTAAATGAAAAACAAACAAAGCAGGTAAACTCAGAACACAGGATGTCGAACCAATCAAGAGCCAAGGAGAGCGAGGATGTTGGTTTACCAACTCAGGGCCAGGCTTAGGCAAACCGAGGAGATGTTGCTGTGTTTTCCAGGTTCCCAGCCTTCGTTCAGCATCCTCTATTCCTGGTTCTGTGCTCTCTCTCACCTGAATATGCTGGACACAAGGCCCTTCTCTCTTCTTCCTCAGTTACTTCCAAAGAAACTCTTCTCAGGGACACATCAGTTACCAGTCATTGACACTTCAGTTTGAACACAAACCAATGGTATCTCTCCTACGGAATTTGCATTTTTTGTGTTTTCTTTCTCAACTGAGCTGAGGGGAAGGGAAGGAGGAAGTGGGGAGAGTATTTTCCCTTTACTTTTGAAAAAATTTCTGGATTCACTAGCAGTTAGGAACACTCTGGGGCTTTCTTTGGAGGGTGGTGTTGAGAGTGAAGATTCTGGAATTTCTGCCATTAAACATCTGTAGTGAGCCCATAGAGAGGCTGGTATGCCTTCATTTACACGGTCTGGGTGGCATGTGGGCACATGGGTGGTGTCAGGTCCCGATGCTGAAACAGGATCCTCACACAGTTAAACACCAATATGAGTGCGTGGAAGGCTGTCAGTCAGCTCCTGGCCTCTTCCATTCCGTGACAACAGAAAGGTGGCCCTACATGAACTTCTGTGCAGCGTAACAGCGGGAAGGAAATTGAGTTTTGTGTGTGGTTTCTTTTTTTGCTTGTTTGTACTAGATTTCTTTACAAGAACAGTCACGAGAAAGAATAAAAAATTTAATTCTTTACTCTCCATTCTCACTTTATCCCAATACGTACTTGTAGACACTCAATTCCACACAAGATGGAAGAAAAGGAGGAAGCATTTAGATCAGAATCTCCAGGACTTGTCTTGAGCCAAGGTCACCTAGGTGGGTCTCTTCTAGTTGACACACCTCCAAGAAATCACCAGTCAATAAGAGCACAGGTAAAGAGTAGAATTCAAAAAGACCTTGAAGTTTGAAGAAAATCACCCTTTTTGTTCCCAAGGGACTTGTAGTTTTTAGAACCAATACTAAATCGTAAAGATCAATTTCAGGCTAAGTGAAAAGTTTCTAGAGGTTGAGTCATTGTGTAAAGAAAGACAAAAAAGAAAGATTTTAAAAAGGAGATGTTTCAACTAGAAGGGATTGATCCAGGTTCCCATGGGAAGTGTCCAACTGAGGTCTCTTGAACTCTTCACAGGTGAGAATTCCTTTCCTGGAACAGCCGCTTCACCAAACCCAGCTGCAGCACCCTCAAGCCCAGCTCTGATCATTCAGCTGAGCCTCCAGCCTATTCATTCTCCTTTTCCCTACTCCTAGTGCACCTCCTCATTCTGTCTCTTAAAGAAAGTCACCAGCAGGTGTGTTATACCCAACAGGTCACATTCCCCATCTCTCATCACAGAGCCCTTTGCAGAGATAAAAGAGTCCATGAGCTTGTCCTCCACTCCAACATCCCCTTGTGGGTATGGGGCATGACTGCAGAGCTGGAAGTCTTTGTCTTACTCCTGAGGATTTCCAACCAGGGACAATTGTCAAAGTAACAGAGTCCATGGTGAAATACATCCTCTATACAATTTATAGGGTTTGGAACAATTCAGAAACTAGTTTTCCTGTGCAATTCATTGTCTGATATGGTTAAGCTAAGATCACTATAAATCCACTAACGGGAAGCTCAAATCTCCCTAGAAGGAAAAGAACAAAACACCTGGTAGTCACCAAAAAACTTGGTAAACATGAACGAAATCCTTAGCTAGTCTTAACAGATCCCTAACGGAACAACCTGTACTGTAACTAGCCCAATTCCTTCAAACTTGAGCAACATTTAATGGAGAGTTTAAGTAAAGAAACTTAAAAACGTTATACCTTATCGCAAGCTCTGAAACACACAACACAACACACGTACATCACAGACATACATACACTATAAAAGTATTTCCTAATGTTTTGAGTATTTGTGTATGTTTTTCAGAATATTTTCATTAAAAACTTTATATGGTATTCTAAGATGTAAAATAGATAAAAAGCAAAGCTTCTGGGGCCGACCTCATGGCATACTGGTTAAGTTCAGTGCACTCCACTTTGGCGGCCCAGGGTCGCAGGTTCAGATCCCAGTCATGGACAAACACCACTCATCAGTCATGCTATGGCAGCATCCCACATATAAAATAGAGGAAGACTGGCACAGATGTTAGCTCAAGGCTCTTCTTCCTCAAGCAAAAGAAAAAGAAAGAGGAAGATTGGCAACAGCTGTTAGCTCAGGGTGACTCTTCCTCAGGCAAAAGAAAAAAAAAAAGGCAAAGTCTTTGTGGTTAGAGTGGGGTCCTAGTCATTTAGCAACCCAACGTTGGCCCCTGAGGCATCAAGGGCTTCCCAAATCACATCTTAAAGACCACAAGCCCGGTTACTAACAAAAGTGTGACTTCTCTTCATAGGGGATAGTATAGACTTTCAAAGTCTTGTTATGGGAAAGACAAGTCATCAGAATATTCCAAAACATTCAAATAAGTAATGTGATAAAGTCAGTCACAGGATGGTATGAGATTCCAATTTTCATCTCACCAAAAGTTTCAGGACACTGCACCTGTTTCACAATGAACTGACTATGACTTTAACTATCAGCTCATTAACT
The DNA here is from genome assembly GCF_021613505.1 of Equus quagga. Taxonomy (NCBI): domain Eukaryota; kingdom Metazoa; phylum Chordata; class Mammalia; order Perissodactyla; family Equidae; genus Equus; species Equus quagga. The sequence goes on from NC_060275.1 coordinate 30,154,622, forward strand.
TCAGGATGGAAGATTGGCTCAAGAAATAAGTGTATTAAAGGAATGTGTGAGATAGATTCTATAAAATGAAGTTATTTCATTTTATTCCCAAGAATTAAGTAAAAAGCACTTGCTATCCACCCTGTAAATTAGCTATGATGCCAAATTTTTAGACATAAGAATAACAGAATTTTCACACTGTACCAAACAGTATATGATGTTGTGAATGATATGGTGGCCTACGTTGGCACTGATCACAAAGATTAAGGTTACAAGTATGTATAACATTTGATACAACTTAGTTACCCATTAAACCTTTTTCTTACCAGTATTTAATAGAGCCATTTTAAAGAGATAAAGAGTTCCTAAGCTTAATACCAATCTGGCGATTTGAGTTTGCTGATTTCCTTCCCTTTGCTGAGCTAGAAAGTTTGAGGTCCAAGTCGCAGTTATGAGTCTTCTGAGCAAAACAGTTTCTTACAGGCAGATCTGATCTTTCTCTAAACAATTCAACTTATTCCCATGTAAACTGTGGAGTCCTTAATTGCAGAGCTGTTTTTTTTTTTTTTTTTCAGAGTAATAGATGCTGTTATTTTGGGGAATGAAAGAAAAGACTCATGCCAATGACAAGGGAAAGGAAAAGAAGACTATAGAACCTTGGGAAAGAAGACAATTTAGGCAATGTCATCCTGCATCCCACGAGAGGAGGAAGGACCCTGCACAGGACCACATCATTTGCTCAGACACTCCCATGAAAGGGAGTCAATTGCTTCCTGGGGAAGCTCGTTCCCCTTGGACAGCCTTTTTATTTACTTGTTTTTAAAGAAACATTTTCTTAAGTTGAAACAAAGTTCTGCCCCCATGTCACTCCTGTCGATTGGTTCTAAATCTGCTTTGTGGAAGCATGCAGGAGTGAAATTCTCCCTTTCATGGGACAGGCCCTCAGAGAGATATCCCAGGGGATGTAAGAAGCTCATTTCCAAATATGTCGAGATCCTAGAGATTGGCCTCCAGTGCTTTCTTCAGTTTCAGGACTCCTCACCACTCTGAGCGACTACAACAGATCACAGACTCAAAATATAAGTTTTAGAGATTATTACTAGTTTATTTTTTTAAAATGTTTTAAATAGTGGTACAATAGTATTATATAAAATTTACCATTTATAAGTGTATAATTCTGGGGCATTAAGGGCATTCACATGGGTGTGCTACCTTCACCCCCTCCATCCACAGAACTCTCTTCATCTTTCAAAACTGAAACTCCACCCACTGAGCACCGATTCCCCATTCCCTCCTCTCCCCACTTCCTGGCAACCACCACTCTACTTTCTGTCTCAGTGAATTTCACTACTCTAGGGACCTCATGTAAGTGGAATCACACAGTGCCTGTCCTTTTATGACTGGCTTATTTCACTTAGCATAATGATTTGAAGGTTCCATGTTGTAGCATGTGTCAGAATTTCCTTCCTTTTCAAGGCTAAATAATATTCCATGTTGCCATTCCATTTTACAGATGTGAAAATCAAGGCTCTGTGAAGCTGAGGTCTCACAACCAGAACTGAGGGCAGGTCCCCTGCCTCCCTGTCCTCTGCCTGCTCATCTCATCTTTCTCTATTTTCCAAATGCTCCATACTTCAAATTGGACTCAAGCTGATGAGGAGGCTCCATTATCAACTTTCCCCAGGCAAAGAGCTTATCTCGTTCTTGGAAGCCAATGCACACACCCCCCAGAATGGGAAGTACCTGTCAGACAGTAAGGACTTTAGAGGTTCAGAGAACTGCCGTCCCCAAGATCCAAGTATTGACAGGAAACCAGGATACGAACCCGGCGGATTTAGTCCAACTGTAACAAACATCACTTCCTTAAGGATTGTTCAAATTACTGTTCTAATTTACTTTGTTCCCTTTGAGGGGGCAGCATACTGCAAAGCCTCTTGTCTTTTTCTTTTTAATAGTGGAATCTGAATTCCTGTGGCGAACAGTACAGTAGTTCCCACTTATCCACAGAGGATACGTTCCAAGACCCCCAGGGGATGCCTGAATCTGCGGATAGTACTGAATACTATAGATACTATGTTTTTTCCTATACATACGTATTTGACATGTAACAACAAAACTAGCACAAATTTCAGGGCCAGTCCAGTGGCACAGTGAGTAAGTTCGCACGTTCTGCTTCAGCAGCTTGGGGTTCACGGGTTCAGATCCCGGGTGCGGACCTACACACCACTGGTCAAGCCACGCTGTGGCAGGCGTCCTACGTATAAAGGAGAGGAAGATGGGCAAAGACGTTAGCTCTGGAGTAGTCTCCCTCAGCAAAAAAAAAGAGGAGGATTGGCAGCAGATGTTAGCTCAGGGCTAATCTTCCAAAAAAACAGCACAAATTTCCTTTTCCTTCTTCACAATTTCACATAATAGAAGATTCATTATTATCATAGATCTTAGCAACCTTGGCATACAATTTTTTTCTTTCCTTATTAAGTCGAGAACTTTCACCTTTTCACTTAAAGGAAACCCTTTATGGCTTCTCTTTGGCATATTCTATTTGCCAGCATCATTTCTCTTGTGCTTTGGCACTATTATTAAGTAAAATAATGGTTATTTGAGCACAAGCACTGCAATATACGACAGCCAGTCTGATAACCATGCCCGGCTACTAAATGACTGAGGGGCATGTAGTGTATACAGTTTGGATTGACTGGACAAAGGGATGATTCACATCTCGGGGGTGGGGGGGATGGAGTCGGACAGCACAAGATTTCATCACCTTACTCAGAACAGTGTGCAATTTAAAACTTATGAATTGTTTATTTCTAGAATTTTCCATTTAATATTTTCACACTATGATTGACTGTGGGTGACTGAAACCCTGGAAAACAAAACCTTGGATAAGGGGCGGCTACTGTAGTAGCAAGGAGAGAGACGCCTCATGGATGATTTTGTTTGTTTGTTTGTTTTGGTTTTTAATCTGGATATGTGCTGCTATCTCTCTTGCCAAGTCATGGGGGAAGTCACAGTACAGTGTAACCAGAGTGGAGCCGAGCATTCCTCACAGCTATTACTTCTTAATAAAGAGGAGCACTTCTGCAAGGGATGAGGTTACTGTCAGAGAAGGCATGACTAATAATGATTAATCTGATCTGCACCAACATAAACTAGATCCGCCATTCACTAAATAATTATTCTGTAGCCTGGATACCGTTTCCACAGGGTTCAGGGAAGTTGCTGGCCATTTATCACATGAAAACAAAACAAAAAACCTACATAAACAAGAGAGGATAAAATAAGAAACTATCCCCCAGATAAAGCCAAAAGCCTTCACATCCACCCACAAAATGCCTGCTTCATGCTAGAAACAACAAAACCCTATGTCACTATCTCATGCCAAAGGAAGACAAAAAAATAATTGACTGGACACATACCCTCTCCAAGAAAAAAAGAGGCTCCAAGTCTGGTTCCTTTTCCAGAAAGGGAAAAGGTTCCACCTCTTCCTGGCAGAAGTACAACCTTCTCCTCAATCTTTACTCCTATCTTGTAGGTAAGGTATGAGCACCCATACAATACCCAGGGACACAGTGGTTTGGGAGACTTACTCCCAGATTTCCTAAAACCACAGAGCATGTTTGTGGCAAAACCTGGTCTCAACCCAAGGCTTCCACCTTAAGGCCGACCCTTTGCTGTGACCTTTGACAAAATTCATCATGGGCCAGATCTTAACCCAGACTGTTATTTCTGAGTTCTTTTTTTAGAGGAGATCATTTCATGAATCATTTTACGAACACTTATTGAGCACCCACTATGTGCCAGGCACTCTTTTAGGCACAAGGACACAGCAGTGAGCAGAACCAAGTCCCTGTCCTCAAAGAGCTTTTATTCTAAGAGAAAGGCAGGTAATAAACAAATAAGCAAGTAAAATACATGTTACATAAGCTAGAGATAAGTGCCAGGTATAAGAATAAGTTAGGTTAAGAGGAAAAGGAAAAGTCAGAAGGGATGGAATCTGCTATTTTATACAGAATGGTCAGAAATGGCATTGTGGTAACTGATATTTAAGTAGAGAGGTCAAGAGCAAGCATTACGAATGTCTGGGGAGGAGCATTCAAGCAGAGAAAACAGCAAAAGCCAAGTGCCTGATGCAGATTGGTGCTTAGAGTATTCTGTCAGATGAAACAGAGAGGAGACCAGACAGAGAACAGGGACCAGCTCATGTTTGACTTTATAGGCCATTGTAAAGAGTTGATTTTTGCATGGAATGGAATGGGGAGACTTTGGAGGGCTTGTAGTAGAGAAGCATCCTAATTTGACTGATGTTTTATTAAAGGATCACTCTAGCTACTGCGGAAAATAGAACGCATAAATGAGTTTGTAGTGTAGCTGATAGGTCAGGGTGGAGATGAACATTTGAGCATTTTATGTGTGTAGATGATATTCAATGCCATGAGAGAGCATAAGAGAAAAGAAGAAGAGAAGAAGAGGTTGGAGAACTGAGTCCTGGGGCACTCCAATGTTTAGAGGTCAGGGAGATGAGGAGGAACTAGCAAAAGACTCAGAAAAGGAGCAAGCAGAGGTAGGAAGAAAGCAATGAGACAGTGCTCACCCAGAAGCCAAGGGAAAAGTGTTTCAAGGAGGGAAGGGTCAAAAGTGTCACATGTGGCCAAGAGATCAGATAGTAGTTAATGTTATCAGAAGCTTAAGAATCTCTCTCCAAAGATTATTTAAATTCTGGCTTTCAGGAGACATCAGAAGATTACTGGAGAAAGGGTTGCACAGCTTTAAATGAGCATTGTCATTGATCATTCCACCTGAGTGCCCAAAGTGTTCACAGTGAGTTTACAGAGTCAATATGGTAGCCATCGACCTCAAATAACCCAGCCCCATGCTGCATGTAGCTGGCGATGCTTGCTTCCTCCTAAGGGACATAGCTTGCTTCCTCCTAAGGGACATAGATGCCTCAATGTCAATTGTCTCCCTGTTCCTCACCACATGCCAGGGGTGGCTTAGAGGGAGCAATCACTTTACCTCTCCTTGTTTCAGATGTGAAGACACTAGGACACTAATTTGGATGCTATGCCACATTGGTCTATACCATTAAATTATCCCCTTTGCCCATCAAAGTTCGACTCCCACAACCTGGCAATCAAGGTCCTCTATAACCTACTATTCCATAATCCCCACTATGTACTCCAATCCATGGGGTTACTCACTGTTCCTTCAACACCTGGGACATTTCCTTTCTTTTGGACTGGGATGTTTCCTTCCCTACCTCTGCCTATTTAAGATAGTTTTTAGGCCCAGTTAAATTCATCAATGAAGATTTCTGTCAATGAGTCTCCTCCCAAGTCTAGAATATTTTCTCCCTTCTCTTTGTGCCTACATAGCACTTATTATATACACATTATTGTTTGCATCCTACAAACTTGATAACTTTTTGGTAACAGGTGCCATATCTTCAGCATCTCTACTCTGTGTATCAGTTAACACTCTGCCTTGCCCCAAATAAGTAGCCAGAAATTATTTCGAGGATGAGTCAATGACTTGACAAAGAATGATGGAGCTTAAGAGCTAAAAGCAAGTCAACAGTTGAGTTCAGTTCAGGACCTTTAAATTCTGACACCCAGATCCACTCTTCAGACATGTCTTTTCCTTTTTCTGCCAATTCCAATTGTTGATGGACAGAACTGTTAAATATGCTCTGAAGGCCTTGGCTCAGCCACTCCAGAAACGGGCTTACAAATCTTCCTTCTCTGGGCACCACTCCCACACTCCCAGCCTCAATGGGAAACTCTTGACCTATTCTTGTTTTAAAGATAATTATTTCTTTCCTTTCTCTTTCACAGCATACCCTGGTAGCCTATATATACTATAAAGCAAACCAGAGAAAAGCAAATAGTGAATGCATATCTGTTAGGGTCCACTCTGTACTTGGAGCCAGGCTAAGCAGCCCCACCCCCGCCCCCACCTTGATGTCCATACTTGGCAAGAAGAAAAGAATAGACAAATATCTCTAGGTTTACACACACTGGCGGATCTAAACAAAACTCAAATGTGTATGTGCTAAGTGCTAAATGAGTCGTACTGTCTGGAAAACATATTAGGAACTCAGGGCCTAGAGAAATATCAAGAACTGGCTATAATCAAGGAAGAGTTCCTGAAGAGGTAGATTCTGGAAGTGGAAGGATTTGCTAGAGTGGTGACAGGATGAAGAGCCTGCCAGGAGTGAGAAAAGAAGTTAGCAGACCCTGAAGCAGAAAAACAAAATAGTGTTTAGAAGCTTCGTAGAACTGTGGATTGGTCAAGGTGAGAGATAAAGCTGGAAGGACCAGTCCGGCCAGCTAGTCCAGTTGGTTACCTAATGGTCCTAATATAGCTACCTCTGGGCCTTTGATGGCCTGGGTCAGTCAGGGTAGAGCCATAAGGCCAGGCTATGGACAAAGTTCTACCATTAATCACAGTAATGCAAAGAGCACTAGACCAGGACTCAGAGCCTAGGTCCCAGCCCTGGCTCTGCCACTGAAAAAACTTATAAAGAACGTGATCAATTTCTCCTTGCTTTGCTTTTCTCCCTTTAGGGGAAAAACAGAGTGGAGGGTGGGGGAAATAATGGCTCTGCCCATCTCATACGATTATCATGAGGCTCATATACAATAATCATTATCAAAGCTCTATTCAAAAGCAATATTTATATGAAATAAACCTCTAACAAAAATATGGTAGGTTGTCTTAAGAAATATATTGGTATAACTTAACACAGACCCAATGAGAGCATTGTTAATCCACTGTTGCCCCTCACTCAAAGAGGACATTCTCTTGATGAGGGACTCCAGTCACTTCTTCAGAATTAGTGAGGTGCTGGCCAGAACGTTGCGATCAGACCAACTTGGACAAATTCCTAGCTCTGTTATTTGCTATCTTGCGTGACCTTGGGCAAGTTGTGTAAACTTGCTAAACTCCCATTTTTGTCTTGTTTTATTTATCAGTAAAATTAAAACAACACTGCCTACTTTGTGGGGAAGATTAGAGATGATTTCGTGTAAAGTTTCTCAGTCAGTTTCTGGCACAGAGAAGACAACCACAAATGTTGTGGCATTTTTATAATTAGCTTCAACGTGAAAGCCCTCACGGACAGTAGATACTATATCAAATTCATCAGCCATTTGCAAAGGATTGCAATGTTTTTGATATTACAAACATAATTTAAATCTTATTTGAGACTCCTCGCTTCTTTTGGTATGTCCTTTATAACTCAAAATGATGTGATGGAAATCAGTATACAATGCTATTTAAATACATTATGTGTTAGAAAATATTCCATAGACCTCTCCCTATCTATCTCCTCACCTACCTTCAAAAAAAGGTCCAGGTCTACTGATTGTGGAATAACTGAAAAATATATTGTTACCCCATACTACACTTGTAATTTGGACAACATTTTGTGTTTCTATCATGTCTGGGTCAGCAGGGGCTGGAGGGGTAGAGAAGGGAAGGGAAAGAAGAGGTGCATAAACCAGAATGGCTCAGAATAAACATTTAAGCATTAAAGTTCATGAAATCTATTGGATTTCAGTCAAAGCCTCACTCCTTTCTAAGATGTGAGGAATAAGCTCAGTTGACTGAAATTTAGAGTTTGGCTCTGCTAGTCATTGCTGCATTGATAGCTTAGGGTAGCAAGGCAGAGCAGGGCTTCTGGACAGGTTCCAGGTGGCCATTTAGAGGCTCGGCTGGGCATCCTGGAGCACAGGCACTCACTCAGCTTTCCGCAGGGCTATACACAGACCAACTTCCTGCCCTCCCATCCAGGGAGAGCTGTGTGAGGCTTGATGAAGGAGAGGCCCCCTCCCTCTGTCACAATAAGGAAGTACTGAGAAGTTTAAGGCAAAAATATTCTAGATGATCACCTTTAGAACAAGGACCGTTTCAGAAACAGTATTTACAAAGCTAGGAAACGAGATCTGACAGGAGAAGTAACCATCAGTCCAGGAGACACCTTACACTAGTTCTGTGACTGATGCTGCTGTCACAAAGGAACCACCAGCAAAATCATTCCTGACAGCGCTCAGCCAAGAGGAGCCGAGGTCCTCAACAAGCATCCAGGCCGGTGGGTCCCACCCTGCCTGCACATAAAAATCACCTGGGGAAGTTAAAAGACATGCCATTGCCTGGAACTCATTTCTAGATTTTTAGTTAATTGGTAGGGAATAAGGTATAGACATTGGGTTTTTTAAAAAAATTCCCAGTGATTCCAACACACAGCCAGCATTGAGAATTATCATCTACTTCAATACCATTACATATAGATGAGGAATACCAGGGTCAAAGATTTCCAATGAGTGATTTGTTCTTAAATCAAATTGCCTTCCCCTTATTGTCCAATATTTTGGTTATATTTCAGGGAAATTTTCATATTTTAGACTTAATTACAAAGCTCCCACCTCGCCGCATGCACACACTGTAAGGGGAAATGAAACTCTGTAAGGCCAAGGTGGAAGAAGGGAACTGAAAGGTGAAACTGACCCTAAATAGGCACGAAACTGACAAGAGTCAGCTCAAAGGCCAAAAGTAGAGAAATGAAGCAAATGAAAACAAACCACCTCACTGAGAAAAGCCAGTTAGACTCGAAAAGTTCTTTCAGTTTGGATAATTCAAGGTTTCGCTGAGGGATTATGTTTTACATGCTGAAAGCATCCCCCACGCGGGAAAGCTTAGCAGACCTGGCATTTCTTGGGGACAAGTGCAGAGCTGCAACAGTCTGCTGATTGAAAACACACCAGAAAGAAAACCGGAGCACATGGATCACTGCTAGTGGACCACCACAGATAAATCAAGAGGCTGCCACCTTTCCATGACGGCCTATGAACAGCACTGCTGTGCCTAGTGCCACCATGAGTTCATTTTGATCACTGAAATAAATTTGTCCCCCTTCCACATCACAAAAGGACCCAATTCACCAACTGCAAACTAAAGGGAAGAAAGTTGTTACTTTGCGAAACTGATTATGAAGAGAGTTTGAGTTTAGACCATGAACTAATATCACACAGATAGAGTATCTGTGGTGGTCCCTGCAGGCATCCCAGGAACCCACAGGATGCTTTTCCATCAGTGGACAATGGAAGACATGCTCCTTAACCTAAGTCTATATTTTCTTGTATGGAAAACATAGATGGGAGTCCAATCCCATAGTTTTCCATAGACCATGATAATGATCAAACAAGAAACAGCAGAGAGGCATTCAGAAAAGTTGAACTGTGAAGAATCTGCAATGGCTCATTGGCACAAGTTATTAAATAAGCAGCAAGATCTTAAAAAGCATCTATTTTAGCCCTGCAACTTTTGGAATCTCAAGATTTAGGTCCTGAGATCTATTCTCAGGTACTACTTGCATTTTTGCCCCAAAGAAAGTTCTGGTAAGTCAAGGGAATGATCTGAGGACTGATTTATTTCATCATCTCCTTAATTCACCTAAAGCTCAGTAGTGTGCCATGTTGGTCTCTGGGCTTTTTGGTGTCCCGACATCATCTTCTACCTCAGTAGTCTTTGTGCCCATACTATTCTCTCCTGGTTCAGAGACCAGATTAGAACAGGACTCTAAGTGGGTGACAGATAGGAGAGGAATGGCGCTAGAACTTCCCATCTCTCTCTTCTGACAAAGTGGAGAGTCACACTGAGGTTCCCCTACCCCCTCTGTCTCCTCAACCTTAGGACCCTCTGAGACACGTGTAACAGTCCCATCTCCAACCAAAACTGGAGTGGTCAGAAACACATTTCCTAACGAACACCAACAATGTAGCTGGGGTGCATTCAGACTTCGATTCTTCTCATTATCCTTTGGAACATTTTGAATTGTGAGAGGGTTAGCAGCCACAGTAATGGTCCCTGATCTGCATAGCACTATGTGATGTATAAATCGCTTCCTTATACTTTATAACAGAGTGGTTGAGAGCCTGGATTCTGGAGTCAGTGTTTAAATCTCAGTGGCACAGCCTCAGACAAGCTATCTAACCTTTCTAAGTCTCCATTTCATTGTCTGTTAAATACCTCCCTCAGAATAGTTGGGAAGATTAAATGAGATAGGGAGGACAAAGCACATAGCAGAGAAACATAAAGGAAGTGTTGAATAGATGTTAGCTATTATTATTAGCACAATGTTATTTAAACCTCATAATAACAATCTCATTAACTATAGTGGAGACTAGCAGTAGATATAGAGCTCATGCATATCTGGTATGTGTACATGCGTGTACCCATGGCTAGTTGGTGGGCAGGGTGGATGAATCTAGAGAACTGTCATTAGCAGTGAGGCAAGCTCCATAATAATGCCATGCTCGAAATGTCCCAGCAAGAGTGTGGCTGTATTGTGGATGACAGCTAGCGGGAAAACCACTAACAGAGACTAAGAGTATTTAATTCAGATGACATTGCATTGATGAAAATGATTGGAGAGACATCAGAGTGACTTGTTCAGGATCACCCACCTTGTTAGGAAGTGGCAGAACTGAGATATCAACCCAACCCATCTGGCCATAAAGCCAAACTCTGGGCAGAGGCGAGGGTACTGTGGCATTCTTGCCACTGGGGAGATTTCAGAAATTAACCCAAATCCTCCTCTCCACTGCCCTATATTATCTGGGACTGCTCTACAGAATCAAACAGGCACATCCTGATAACTGCTTCTTATCTTGGATGGCTCAGGAGTCCGATGCGTGAACTAATTATGTACGCCATTCTCCCCTCAAAAAGAATAAACAATGCCAAATTTGTCTTTTGTCAAGTGGATTTAGCACTGCACCAATCTGTAGGGCACCAAAATGCCACACTTGTGAATTGGTAAAGTCATTCTGTAAATTCAAGAAATCCACAAAAGTGTCCCCTGGTGCTCTCTCAAGCAAGCGGCCACACCAGAGATAGAGCACCCATCATTTTCCCCACATAGAGCAGCGAGTTCCAACTCACAGAGCAGCCCATGAGTGAAATCTCTCCTCCTTGGAAGCACTGAGAGTAGCAAATTTTCAGGACAGAGGTTTAGATGGAAAAAGGATATTGCATCATTAAAGAGGTTAATGAGCTTCGCAAGGCAGATGCCCTGAACGCAGGGGAGGGGACAGCAGAGAAGAGGAGGTAGTAGAAAAGACACATGCAGGGAATTGCTCCCATTCTTCAATGTCAGGCGTGGTCAGGAGGTGCCCTCCTCATGGTAATAATTGTAACAGAAGGACAAGCTCTCCTGACGGGCACTGGAACCTGGCTGATGGCTGGGCAGTGACCTGCTCTTCACATCCATCCAGCTCCAGGGTTTCTGAATGAAGAATGCACTTGTCAGCACAGAGATCCCTAAAGATTCTGGCAAAACCAGCTAGTTCAGTGTTTCTCAAAAGGGGTGCCCCAGAATACTTGTCCCAACTGAAAGTGTTCCATGACCAAATCAAGTTTGGGGAAAATTACATACTACAGCTCATTCTTGGAGATTCATGAGGCAAATTAGCAAGTGGAAGGCTCTAAGGAATGCTTTATAAAGAAATTTATTTTTAATTGAGTATTTATAAAAGTTAATCACTGAATTTTCCTCCTCTCTTCATTTTGTAACTTAATATCTAGCAAAATCTCATTTTAGAAAACATTTTCAGAAAAGTTGTTCTAGTCCAAGATCTCTCATTTTACAAAATATAAAATAGATACACTGAGGTCTTAGTGACCTATTAAGGGTCACAAATAAGTTAGCAGTTCTTATTTTTCAGTAAGTTAAAGACATATGACATTTTGCAGATAGGTTCAAGAAAATCAGCAAAGATAATGGGACAGAATACCGATCAACAGATCATTATCAACGTATTGATCACACTCTCCAATTAACAGTAGGTTAAGAAGGGGTCTTTCACCCCTTATGTTTGGATTTGGGGCATTGTAAATTTTTAGAATGATACTTGAGCCAGGATTTTAAGTTTGAACAGGAAAACCATATCCAAAAGTGGTCATCAAGGCCAGTCACAGCTGCATGAAGCTGAGATGCAGAGTCCAACAGAGTATGGGAGAGCCAAGGAGAACCACAGGGACAAAGTTCACACTTGTGTTGTGGCTGGGTCTAGATAAACTCTTGGGATGGAGTTCCATGCCATGGGCTGGATATTTGCATGTTCTAGTGTGGGTTGCTATGAACCTGCGACGCTCATTTTAAGAGATCAAGACCACAGATGTAAAGGTACTTCTCTATCAGAATGCCTAACTTCTTAACTTAACTCTGCTCTATTCAGTGTCTCCATCCACTTTTTAAATGAAGTCATAAAAGGGTTTTTTTTTTTTAAGTTAACTCCACTAATGACATAAAATGGAAAAAAATAACCAAAATAATGGACAAAAGATAACAAATTTGAAATTATCTCCATAGACTGGGATGTTGATCCAATATAAAGTTAGCCTTGATAAAGCTAGTTAGGTTTAAGTTATAAGCACAGCATAAGGAGTCAAGGTAATCACTAAAGTACCCTACACAAATCCCACTGTGTTCTGCACCGATCAGACTACATCTGAAGGAATGGATTCCACTTTATTCATATTTGAGTTATATTTAAATAAGACATTCATAGAGGGAGTGTCTCTCACTCAAGAAGCATTATAAGAAACAACCTGCAGAGTGAATGGAAATTGGAGAGGGTTGTTGAAGATAGAGAGGACGAAGATAGAGAGGACGAAGGTTGTATCACAGCTGTACACACCTGTATTTCCCCAATTCAGGAGAAGCTCTCCTGTGGAGGAAAGGAAGGACCTAGTTTGTAAGCTTTTTAGAAATTGCACCGAGGCAAATGATGGAGAATGCAAGAAGAAAATATTTCAGTGCAATATAAGAAATAACTTTCTAAATGTCTGAGCTGCCCATGAATTGCAGATAGCAAGATGTCTAGCATCCTTTGAATGGCCACCTCTAACTAGATTTTGTCTGCCATAATTAAGCAGGATGGCCTCAAATTTTCCCCAAGAGTTCTGCCATGCTTCTTCACCCTGGGTCTCCCAGCTTCAGGACTTTCCTACCATTCATGACTATGATTTGTCTCTCTTCCCTTCCTCCCTCACCCTGGTCTCCCTGGTCCACTACACGCCATCCTCGGTGTTTCACTATTTTTTTTCCCTAAACGCTTAACCCTGACTTCCACCCAGGACACATGCCTTGTCATACCACATGCCTTGCCTGCAACACAAAGCTCATACTCACCTAAAACATTTCTGTATGGGTCATTCATGGTCACACCAGTCATGGGGTAAAGAGGTCAATGCCCATCTGTTGGGAATTTGAGGGAAGGATTTCTTTAGTTGTGGAAGGCTGAAGCAGTGGCCTGGGAGGGCTCCTTAATGGTGTGCTTCTATTATTTTTGAGGTAGCACTATTTCTAATACACAAGACTCTCATAGGCTAGGCAAAAGCATTTCTATGACATCAGGAAGTGAGACCACGTTTCTATTCTCTATTCTTAGGCCCCCTTCCCTGGAGGTGAGGTTCCTTAAAACGATGTTTGCCAAGAGTGGAGGAGTGTTTTCACACCTGCCTTCTAGGATCTATCCAGATTATCCTTCTGGGTTTCTATGATTCATTGCACAAAATCCCTGTTCTTCTGTGCTGAGCCAGTGGCAGGTTCACATTGGTTCCAACACAAGAGTAGCCTTGGTGGATTACAGGCCCTGGTAGGAAATCAGTCTCTAATCTCTTTCTAGTGGCTCATCCTTCTCAGTAGGATTTTGGAAATAATCCACAAGCAAAGGTGACTTCTTGATCTGTCAGAGAAGAATAGTGGCAAGAACACTGTGCTGTAAGACTAAAAGCCTGCAAAATTGTCACAGCTCCGAGTGACCTCAAGAAAGTCAGTTACCCTCGCTAAGTCTTGGTTTCCTCATCTGCAGATCTAAGGAGTTTGAATACACAGTAGTTCCTAACTTTTCTGGGTCACAGATGATCTTGAGAATCTGATGAAAGCAGTCAACTCCCTTCCTAGAAAAGGCTCAATTGCACATACAGGCAAAACTGTGCATCCAATTTCAGAAGGTTAGGGGAAAACCTAAAGACCATCTATAGAGATTCCATAGCAAGCTTGGACCCTAGGTTAAAAACTCCAGCCAATTCTAACTCTATGATGCTTCTCTACCTAGCTTTCTAGCAAACTTTCTCTGTAAATGCTAATTTTTATTAAGTATTTTTTTGCTCTTTAGTTCCCAGTCAGTTACATAGAGTTCTCATTACACCTACATGGCTCTTAAAGTAATATACGAAATGTGTAAGTTGTACTTATTTTAGCTGGTGACATAGAGACAGCAACAGATAATCAGTCAAGTCTGCAGTCGCCACTACTGGAGTGCAGTTTCTCTACTCAACTAAAGACTTAAGTGCCCACCAGTCCTCCATTTAGATCACTCCCCAAGAGCTGCCGCATTCTTCAGAAGCATTCCTGTTGCATGCCTATGTCTCTCACCATGACATGTGCACTTTGCGTCTCATGATCCCAGAGACAGCTGTCCAGGCGCTCTGTTCATGAAGAAGATTGTCCTAGGCCCACCCAAGCACTGAGCATCAGTCAATGTTCCAATGATCCAGGCATTAAAGCATCGCTGGGGTTCTGAAGTGTCTCATACTGTGATTGGTAAATCAGCTGGGTTGGGAGGGTAATCCATCAAATAAATACAAATCAAATAAACAAACATGGATTGTTCTTCCTCTACTCTTGGTATGCCATTTTTTTTCTTGTATTTAAAAATTGTATTCTATTTCCCAAAAGTACTAAAGTCAATATTATTATGTATTTACTAAGAAAAAGAAAACATATCCCAATACTTTGAGAGACACAAACAAACAGCTCCTGCCTTCAAGGACCTGGCATTGTAATTGGAGGAAGAAGAAACTAATCAAATAACAATAAATACAATAACAAGTAAGAGGTCAATGAAATAACAATACAACCTGCAAATTACTATAAACAATAATAAAATAGAGCCCACAGTCCTAAAAGTTTAATTGCCAAATAGTGGTAGAAAAAGCAGAAGGGGCATAGAAAGCAAAGAATGGATGCTGCTCCAAATAATGAACTCCTGCCCTTTCCATTCCAATAGCGTCCCTCATCTCTGTTCTCTCCTCCAGCTCTCTGCTCTTTTGTTTCAAACTCTCTCAAACTCCTGCCACTGGGTAAGCAGCAAAGTTTCTACAACTTGATAGTGTAAGTTTGTGAACTTCCCTCCATCTCCCTCCCCATAGATGTGGGAACAGTGGTGAGGCTGATGTGCAAGGTTCTTGCCCTTACCTTACCTAGCCATTTTACTAACTACTTCCTGGGAAAACAAAGAGTGAACAACAAGAACAACAACAACAAAAAACGTTGCCTTGCCCTATCCTGTATGAGATAGGTAAATGCTGGAAAGGACGCTCCTCTGGCCATCCCTCTCAGTGACCCCCCAAATATCTGGCTCCTCCATGTTTGCGTTTATTTGCTCACGCCCTTTCTGACTCCACCAGCCCCACTCCATCAGCCCCGCCATCTTCAAAGTTCAACACAAATCCCATCTGCCCCCAGGAAGGCTAGTCCCACTCCACCAGCCCACATTGACCTACCTTTTCACATTTATAACAGACTGTCAGTACCTCAGACGCCTTCCAACTCTCCTGGTCTTATTCTTAAAATCTTTCATAACTTCAAATTTTGTATACCCTGGCTGTGCCTCCTGAGAGCAGAGGCCATGAGTTTCATTCCCTTATATCCTCCACAGAACAGAAGTCTGTAAAAGCTGGAGTGTGAAACCCAGAAGGATCCCAGTGGCATTTGGTTTGATTAAAGGCTGACTCAGATGTCCACAACCCCTCAAAACATTCACCTGATAATGCTACCTCACTCAGACACTCAAAAGCTCCCCCAAGCCTGTCCACTGTTTTGAGTTCCGGGACCCATACCTAATTTAAACAGGTTCCCAATTGTTAGGGACTGAATGTTTGTGCCCTCCCAAAATTCATATCTTGAAGCCCTGACTCCCAATATAATGGTATTTGGAGATGGGGCCTTTGGGAAGTAATTAGGTTTAGATGAGGTCATGGAGTCCCCAAGATGGGAGTAGTGCCCTTATAAGACGAAGAAGGAACACATGCGGAATTAGCTCAACTGGTAGAGCCCTTGCTTAGCAAGAAGAAGAGATATCAGGGCTTCTCTCTCTGCTATAGGAGGATACAGGGAGAAGGAAGTCGTGAAGAGGGCCCTCACCAGGGACCAATTCTGCCAACACCTTGATCTTGAACTTCTCAGCCTCCAGAACTGTGGGAGATAAATGTCTACTGCTTAATCCACCCAGTCTATGGTATTTTTCTATAGCACCCCAAGCTGACTAAGACAGTAATATTTTTATTTTGAGGAAGATTAGCTCTGAGCTAACATCTGCCGCGGATCCTCCTCTTTTTGCTGAGGAAGACTGGCCCTGAGCTAACATCTGTGCCCATTTTCCTCTACTTTATATGTGGGACACCCGCCACAGCATGGCTTGACAAGCAGTGCATAGGTCCACACCTGGGATCTGGACCGGTGAAGCCCAGGCCACCCAAGTGGAGCACACGAACTTAACCGCTGTGCCACAGGCCGGCCCCAAGACAGCAATATTCTAATCGACCTATAAATAAATTAGAGTCTCCATGATTCTCTTCAGCAATTTACCACCAGAGCTGAACATTCCCCACCACACTTCCTTCCTCTCTACTCACTGGAAATCTTCCCTGTTTTTCAAGTCCTCACCCAGTCCTCCATTATCCATGAATTCGTCCCTCACTAGCCCACTCTACGTCCACCAGAGGCATCCGTCCTCACTGTGAGCTCAAAGCAATGACTGTCTGTACCATTCTTTGGCTACTTCATCATGCATTGGTATATCAGCGGAAACAACTGGTGAATGAACACATCAGTTTTATGACAACTCTGGATGATCAACTTTTATTTTTATTTACCTTTTGTATTGTTATCATATCCCATTGATTCTAGGATGCACAATTTTTCCTTTCTAACATCTCTGAAATTGTCTTACGGTCCATGGCATCTTAGATTTGATGATAGATTGTGTTTTGCTTTTCATATATATGCAAGCTCTTTTAGGGAAGGACTCACACATTATATATCGATTTTCCTTCATTTGCCTAGCAAAGTTCCTGAGGACAGCAGAGATTCTCCATACTTTCTTGCTACAAGAAGAAACTGCTTCCCTGAAATCCAGTAAGAAGCTCGGCCTCCCAGGGTCTGGTTTCTCCAATTGTTCCTTCTCTGCTGAAAAAGGATGAGATAAGCAGAGAACAGCCAGAGATTTGGGTATGTTGGATGGCGAGGGGGTTTAATCATTGATCATTTCTTTCCCACATCAGAGAATTTTAGACTTGGAAGCGTACACTGGCTCCACTGTGATTTCTCTCTCTGAATCCCAGAATAACAATTGTTTCTCTGTACCTCACTTTCCTTTTTGTAAAATGGGCCCAATTATGTTGACCTCCTCAGAGAGGGGTAATGACTGGAACAGAACTAAAGGATGATATCTTCTAAATATTGCAGAGGAGTTCATGAGTATTAATAAGCATCTGCCCTGGGGGAGTGTTGCTCCCCATCATGGAAAGGCAGAAGGAGGTTGGAGAGATCCTAAGGTTGCCGTTCCATCACCATGACAACTCCTCTTAAGCCCATCTCCTTTCTTTCCACAATAACTACCCCAGAAAATACTCTGCTGACAAACAGGGAAGTCTCAATGGTCATGGAGAGAATGAGGGAATATGGATAGTGAGGAGAGCTAGCAGAGGGTTCCACCGCAGTCTTTAGAAGACACCACCTTTCTTCATCAGTCTGTGTCTACTTGTGTGTCCTCCCACATGCCCAGGCAGCGAGTGCAAATATGTCTCGTTACACGATCCATCCTGTGTTGCCCAATAAATAACAGACACAATCTAAGTTGCCAAGAGCAGCTTATCAGAGGCTAATCTTTACATCTGGATCCAAGGTCCAGAAATACCCATCCAATTAGGTAGAAGGTAAAAGAGCCCTGGACACAATTCCCTTTACCTGTACTGCTCCTTCGAGATGCATGCATGAACATGCACACAGACAGTCTTCCTTCTGAGAGGCATCTTGAACAGTCTTAGACTGAGCTCATGCTATCAATCGACCTTTTGCAAAACCATGGACTCTTGAGCTACTTGAGGATTGACCAAGATCAGGAACCATCCTGATGTTTTCTTAATAAAAGCAATGAGGCCAAAGCTGATAAAACTATAATGCTCTGATATTCCCCTTGCTTATCCTCCTCCCCTTCCTCCTCTGGAAAAGTAAGCAAGTGTTCTTATTTGTTCCCCTCTTCCCCTTTGCTTTTCGAGGCCTACATTTCTAAAGTTTGCTCTTCCTGATTAATGAGGAAACAAAGAGATCACCTTTTACCCTAACTCAGAGAAAGATAGGCATGCCCTGTCTTCATGTCAGTAGAATGACCCTCCCTTCCTTCTTTCCTTCCTCTCTATTGGCGGGGGGGAGGGGGCGGGTGGGATGGAGTGACAGTGGAATTGGTACTTCACAAAGCTTCATTCTCCAGTTTTTTCCTCTTGCCTCCCTACCCCATCCAGCCTCCTGAGGCAGAAGAATCAGTGCAACATCCTTACAAAGTCCCTCTGACTCAGAAATCTACACCTCTCTGCCAGGGAGGCTGTTTCTACACAAGAATCAGAGCTGGGAGTGGTCCAGGGATGGCTGGCCTAGTAGGCATCAGCTTGTGATCTAATGAATATGTGAAACACCATAAATTCGACCACACTTGGAGATCCGTGATGGTCATTAACATATTAAAGGCTTTGAAACATCCTACTGCAAAGACGTGTGTTTCCCAATCTTTCTTGCTCACGGAATCCTTTTTGGCTTCTAACACCTCTTAATGTTCTGAATAAGTGTGTTCCACAGACCACATATTGTAAAATGCTGACTTAATCCAATACTTTCATTTTCTCATGGGAAAAGTAAGAAACAGAGAGGGGTATTAACTCACTTAATCTCCTACGTGCATGGCAATATGAAACAGTACATAAGAAGCAGAGCAAGCTCTGGACTGGGAGCCCGGGATGTCTGGGTCAAATCTTCTCCTTGCCATTCTCCAGCTGTGTGGCTTGGGCCAGCACCTCTCCTTTCTAGAGTTATTTTCATTCTCAGTAAAAAAAGATTTTTTTTTTCTCCCTAGGATTTCTAAGGATCTTTTCAGTTCCCTTTTCTGGAATACTGAGAGACTCCAATACTTGCTGTAACACTTCCTGGAGCAGGTCCCAGAAGTGTGAGCCTATAGTTGTGCTAAATTTAAACTTTAAAAATCTCATGAGATTGTCAACCCATTGAAGGAGAAACCAATAGCAAGCTCCTCCCCACCGCCCCCCCAAGTATTATGAAGGTACCTCTGAAAGGAAGCACAGGGCAGAAGAGGGTCCTTGGAGTTCAGGTCATCACCTGTACGTAGAGGCAGTCAGAGTATATGGCTGATGCTAGAGCCCGCAGGAACTGGACAGCCCTACCCACACGCTGCCCCTAAACGCTGGGAACACAGCTTTAGACAGCAGCCAAGGCTGGGGCTGGCTTGTGATTAACTGTTGTGCCAAGATCTGTCTCTGGCCACCAGGCACTAGATAAAACATGAAGATATTTCAGCACAACTTAGATGCCTTATGCATCTACGGCATGATCTACCTGTTCCTCTCCCCTACCTCAAGGCAATGCTTAGACCCCCACAAACAACTTTAAAAATCCTCTCCAATCACAGGAGCACAAAGCTTTTCCGTCATCCACATAGCCACACCAGAAGACAGTCTCCATACTGGCACATAGCTGGCTTCCTTGCTCCTCACTGTGTCCCCACTGTGCAGCATTAATTAGTACCCCTTAATATCTGCAGAATAGATGATTATTTCTAAGTTGATAGTTCCTGATTGTTAAGAGTCAGAATATACATTAATCTAGGAGCTGGTCTGGTGACATAGCAGTTAAGTTCACGTGCTCCGCTTTGGCGGTTGGAGGTTCACTGGTTTGGATCCCAGGTGCAGACCTACGCATAACTCAACAAGCCATGCTGTGGCAAGCGTCTCACATATAAAGTGGAGGAAGATGGGCAAGGATGTTAGCTCATGGCCAATCTTCCTCAGCAAAAAGAGGAGGATTCGTGGCAGATGTTAGCTCAGGGCTAATCTTCCTCAAAAAAAAAAAAAAGAATATACATTAATCTATAAGTTCATCAAACATCTATTAAGTGCTTTGCATAGTGTGAGCATAGACATTATGCAGGAACCAAGAGATAATTCCAACTTAGACCCTGCCCCCTAAGAAATTACATTAGCTAACACCTGTGAAGACTTTATGCCAAAACTTACAATCTCACTCTTCTCCCACCCCCACTCCCCTCCCCAAATCTCTTCATTTTCCTGTATACCCCATTTTGGGACATGGCCTGGAGGCAACCACTCACTCAGTCACCTACAAAAGCAATATTAATCATCATTATTAGAGATGACATTTATTGAGGGTTTATTACATGCCAGCCTAGCAATGCTATGAATTTTGTACTATTATTTGTCCTGTTTTACAGAAATGTGGATATCATCGCAGACCCATGCCTCGCTCTCCAACTCTCTACATTTAACCAGCCTTGAGGTCCACTGCACATCAAAAATGTCTTCCCCTCCTGCCTTGGTCATCACTCCTGTGATCCACCAAACCTTAGTCACTATTCTTGCTTGAACTATTAGAGTTGCCTTCTAAGTGGTCTTCTGGCTGATTGACAACCTATCCACCCTCAAATAATCCAAAAGAGAAACAGCAGAGCAACCCCTCTGCCCTGCACAACTGACCATGTCTCCCACCCCCATTCAAACCCTCTCTTTCTTCCTTGGTGCCCAGGAGCCTTTGAGACGAGGGAAGGCTGCCCAGAGAGTGATGGCCGCCCAAGCTCCACAGAATAACTTTTTTCCCAGCCTCTTTGCAGACAGACTGCCCTGAACTTCAAAATGATCCTGCACCACCTCCTCCTCCAGGAGCCTTGCCTGACCACAATCCCCCACCCAAGCTTTCCTCCTGTGCCCCTCTTTGATGTTTGCTTAGCCCTTCCAACAGAACATGGCCCCAGTCTACTTGTTGACCCTTGACTCTGAGATCCTGGACAGGCGGGTCTGCACGCTGCTTCCTCCACACCTGGCACATTGCCTGGCAAGGTCAAGAAGCCTGTTCTTTCAGCACAATGCCTTGCTTCCCATAGCCTGTGCCTTTATTTTTCACTGAATAATGCTTTACAAAAATGTTAGAGTCATACAACACTCTTTCCTTTTTCCTCATAGCTTTAAAATACATTGATATTTCAAGAAATACATTTCTACTTTCCTCCTATCAAAAAGAAGCCTCTCATTTTTTCGGATGAACAAACTGAGGCTTTGAGAGATCAAGTGACTTGCCCAAGGTCACACTACGAATGAGGGACAAAGCTGAGGCTGGAACCCTGATCACACAGCTCCCAGCCCAGCAGCTTTCTCACCTGCCCCTGCCTCAGTCCAAGGCCATGTATTAAAATAAATAAATAAATAAATAAAAGAATGTATACATATATATGTGTCTATATCTATATACATATATGTATTTATACACATACACAAACGTATAATATGAATATATACACACATATATATGAATATGAATGTATCTTGTGTTACAGAAAGGGGTGGGGACCCTGAGAGCTTGGAAGGCGGAGAGGTTCCCCCCAAGAGGGGGCCGAGCAGCGTCGCAGCAGTGGCAGCAGCACAACAGACAGCTGGTGTTTGGGTGGTAGTAAATCACCCTGAAATGAGCCTCTTCCGTGGACTCAATGAGGCCCCCACAACAAAGGGAGGCCCAGCTTGCAGCCGGACAGCCTGCCCGCCAGCCCCAGACGCGCATAACAGCTTCATTCAGGAGCCCCACGTCCACACAAAGGCCCCGAAATCAATCCGACATCCCGCCACCCTGGACAATGCCCCGAATCTTCTCAGAATCGAAGGCTCAAACGAGGGGACAGCATTCAGGGGAGATCAAACTGCCGGCCTGCCACTGAAAGAGAGCACGAAGAAAACATTTTTTTTTTTTTAAAGAGGAGGCTTGGGGGCGGCAGGAGACCGCCCGCGCCCGGTGCGCGCGGTGGCCGTGCTCCGCTCACACGCCGGCCACACTCAGCCCAAGGCTGTGTTCGGCCCAGCTTTGAGCAGTCGTCGCGCCGGTGCTGCCGCAAGGGACGGAGTGCGCGACAGTCGCCAGCAAGGGCCACTGTGCCGCTTGGCCTGGGAGCTTTGTGCAGCCGTGGCCCGTGTGAACCTCTACCGGCGGCCTTTCCCACTGGCTCCAGCGCGTACAGTACAGTAGGGCGCACACACATGCAAATGCCCGCCTGAGGGAGGCGGCGGCTTAGGGTGTTGACAGTGGCAGCCCCCACGCCAGGCCAGGGAGCCCCTGTTCCCAGGCAGGGCCCCTCGGGGTACTCATCTGCCCCATTCTGCTGCCTAATCCGGTTATCAGCTGCAGAACGGGTTGCCTGGTGGAGCTGGGGAGGCTCCTGCAGGGAAGGGGGGCAGGCTGCTGCTCCAGCACATGAGCCTGGCTAGTATTCTTTCCCAGTGTCATTGTTACCGCTCCTAGGTCTTTCCCAGTCCCCCTAAGATCGCAGCGCTGCACTGGGCCACAGCCTTCCCTGGATGGTAGGAATGGACCTGCTCCTGGGGAGAAGGGTCCCCCAGCAATGGCAGAGTGAAAGGAGCCTAGGGTAACAGTGTATTTGATCTGTGGGAATGTGTGCACCGAGTGAGCAAGGCATGGTCCATTCTATGTGCCTTGGCCAGAATCTCTCCAGAAATTCCAGCCAATGTTGCCTTAAATTTGACATTTTAGGTGGCCACCAGGAAGGTTAAATAAATTTTGATTGGAAACAAAGGGCTTCTGCTTGAGGGCCATTCATCGTGGTCTCTACGGTCTGATGTCCGCCATCCTGCCTGGACTTTTCCATATCAGCACTGGGAGTGGACAGGGTCAGCAGGCCGAGGTGTGGTTACGTGGGTAGCTGCCTGAGGAGAGAGCTGAATCAACTGAAAAGGTGCATTGAACCAACGAGAAGGCTCAGAGTAGAAGCAAGAACTAGGTTAATGGGGACCAGGCTTCCTCCGCCCCTTATTTTAGCCCCAGACACCTCTATTTTTTCTCTCCCTAAATTACTGGCCAAGCTTCTTCCTGGAATTGATAAACAAACAGACAGCCATTGACCGTGTTACGTAAGAAATCCTGCCCGCCTCCTCTGCCCCTGTCAGACCATCCTGCAGAGCCAGACCCCTGGGAAATGGCAACGTGAAGAGTTGGTGTGAGGGGGGCTGACAGGGGAAGGGGCTGAACCTGCGAGATGCGAAAAGGGCACTTTCTGCTTTAGAGTCACCTCATTCTCAACTGCTTCCACTGGCCAACAAGAGTAAATTGAATCCAATTTCCCCCTTGGAAGGGTCAGTTGTTGTTGTGGTTTTTTTTACCCTTCTCCTTTCCATTTTCTGCCTTTGTAGCTCACCTCCTCCAATCTACTTCCCTACAGGAGCTGAAATTAAACAAGCTCCCCATATGCCATGCCTCACTTGTTGTCTGTTCCCCTCACTGCCATCTGGCCTATTTGCTCAGCCAAAAAGAGAAAGAGAGAGAGAGAAAGAGAAAGAGAGAGAGAGAGAGAGAGAGCAGGGGGGTTGGGGGAGGAAGAGGGGAAGGGAAAACAAGGAAGCAGGGGGAGGGGAGGGAGCAGGGAGAGAGAGGGAGAAAAATAAGGGAGGGAGGGAGAGAGAGAGAGAGTGAGAAGGAAGGAGGGAGAGCCAGACACAATGAGGAGGCAGGGGTGATGACGCAGCCTCTCCCATCTGCTCCTTGGCCAGAGTCCCGGATGGAGCAGTAATGGAGAGCAACAGAACCAGTGATAATTAACCCAAACACAGACCTGTTTATTTAACCTGCTCAGATAGATCAACTCCGAGGCGGCGCTCTAGCAGAGGGCCCTGGGACACACTTAGGGAGACACCCTGGAGACTGCTCAGGACACAGCAGCATGCTGGCCCTCCCCACAGACATCCTGGGGCTAGTGTGCGCTCGGTGAGCAGGAAAGAAGAGGAGAGAGGAGTTGCTGAAAGAAGTCACTGACACCCACTCAAATCTCCTGGTAAGGGACTCTTGTCATCTTGCCCTTTCCCCTACCCATTATCCTGTTTCAAGGCAATAACTGCTTCTGGATGGCCAAATATCGCAAAGCAAAGCTAGTCAATGACATACAATTGTCTCGTGCATCTTCCTGCCCCAGTGTCCCCTCTGGACCATTCTCCAACTTGGCATGAAACCCAGGACCCGGAGACAAAAAATGAGCTAACTAAACAACACAGAGACTGGAGCTAAATCACCTGAAGACCTTGGACTAATATGGTCAGCGGCCAGGGACAAAAGCCGATGGCATTGATTAAGGCATTAGGTGAAAGAAGCCTGTGGTTCAAGGCCTAGATCAGCCACTTTTGCTGCGTCACTGTGTCCGAATACCTTCTCCCTCAGCTTCAATTTCTCTACTTAATGGGGGCAGCAAAACTGACCTTCCAAGATGTTTCAGTCGGCAAAAATTAAAATGGAAAAGGTCACTGTCACTGATCCAGACTTTCTTCCTCAAGTTTGGGAGGAGACTACAAGCCTTGAGCAAGACCACCAAGGACTATGACCTGTTTGAAACAGGTAATGTTCGGTGCCCAGAGAGAGGGGTCCACATATGCATTCATGTGAGCTGCACCCTGCTCCATCTCTACCCTTGCAGGCCCCAGAAATAAAGGGCAAGAACATTTCCAGGGCTGAATAGCAGCAGACAGGCATTGTGAGTCTGGGAACTGGAACCCAAGGAAGCTCTTGGCTGAGCAGTGAGGGTTAGCGAAAGAGTGCACTAGCTGGGTTGAAAATAGGAAGCGTCAGGGGTGGGTGAGGAGTTGGCAGGCACCGGATTCCAAGTGGCTTCACGCTCCTCAGTGGAAGAAATGCAGAGATAATTTGAACATGGCTATTTTCAAGCTCCACAGCTGAGCTCCTTGCTCTCCCACCCCACACCTCCCACCCAGCCCTGCAATTTGGCAAACCCTTTCTGCTGGCTGCTCTTATACCCAATATGTTGGGTTGCCTTAGCAACTAAGGCAATTATCTCCTTGGAGCAGTTAAAACAATGACCGTCATAAATAATAACAATAAGAAGAACGATGGTAAAAAAATAGATCTTAGGCTTCCAGGGTCATGGGTTGGCGTAGAACTGAAAAGGAAAAGAGGTCCTGATGGGACAAGCAGTGAAAGCTGGTCTCTTATGGACCCAGTCTTATTTTACTCATGTAGAGAAAGAGAGAGGAAATACTTAGCCTTTGCTTACTGCCCCACCCCCGACCTGCAGGCAGGCAATCTTAGCGACAGTTCCTATTGTTGTCAGTTTATCCTGCATATCCTCCTATCAGCCAGATCCAGCACAAGCACTGAACACTAATTGTTTAATGCCCATCTCCTCTCTGGACCAAGAACTCCTTACAGGTAGGCACTGGGTCTGTCATTTTGGTGTGTTTAGCTCTTAGTTCAAGGTCAGGCACAGAAGAGGTACTCAAAGATATTCACTGATTGAATGAAAATAATAAATTACAATGAATGAATGCCCAATTTTTGCTGGAAGGTTTTTTTTTTTTTCTTTTGAAAAAACGCTCTGGGCCAGATAGTTTTGAAGTCACTTCAATCTCTAACATTCTGTAATCTTACAATCTACTAGCCTACAGTCCAAGATGCAGTAGGCTCCCCATTTACAAGAATATAAAGAAAACAAAATGTAAGTTCAAATCTTTTCAAGTACAAGTTTCTTTTCCCTACAGAGCCATCCAATAACATTTTGTGAATATAGTTCGTCACTTGAGGTAAAACACCCAAATAAAAACAATTAAAAATGAGAATGAAACTGATAATGGATCACACAACTTGTGCTCACCCTCCCCAAACATTTATGCCTTCCAGCCTACACTCCACAAACTCCATCCCATGGATGATGTTCTACTAATCAATGAAACATCAATTAATGTGTAGAACGTGTGACTCAAAACAAAAGACAATCTATCCCTTCCCAGTTTCTATGAGAGATGTGGTCAAAAAAAAAAAAAAACAACACAGGATCAGAGAGTTGAATTGGATCATCTCACCTCGACCTTTCCCTTTTGGTTCCACTTTCTTTTGAAGTGGTGGAAATTCAATACTTGACACTTTCAAAGTACATTCACATTATACGTGGTATTTATAATAATTCTTGAGATAAGCTGGGCACATATCATTATTTCCAACCCAAGCATGAGGAAATGAAGTAATTGATCACAAGTATTAAACCCTGGCAGCCCTCACCTCTCCTAATACCAGCTTTCTTGCTGTTTCCTTTCCTGGTGTAATGGCCACAGTGTGTAATGTGTAATGGGTCCATTAGTGTAAAGGTGAAACGTACCTTTCTAACATAACCCTTCTAAGCTGTCAGCAGAGCACAAAGCATATGCCTGTTCTCATTTCGAAATGCCAAAAGGAGTTGATGTAACTCTATCATTGAATCCTTGGAGCCATACTGGCCACAATCCCCACTCTAGAATAATAACCAAAATTTCAGCACTTCTAGACTCAAAGCCAGCAAAACCTGTGAATGCTTAATCTTGGCAAGTCTTTTGGGATGGTTCTCTGCCAGGGATTGGGAAGATGAGGTCCAGGGAATTGTGACAACTCTCAGTAAACAGGACTACCTCATCCTCTGGCATTCCAGAGCAACTAGAGGCAGACTTCCTATTTTTCTGACTAAAGTCTATTCTTCAGACTCTCTATTCTTCTGATGGCTGTGGAAGGTCACAGGGCAACTCCCCGACTCCCCACGTGTGCACCTGCAACTCCACGAGAGTCAAGTCTTTGCCCGGTAACTGGAATCGCTCCTACCTGGAGTTCAGACACCTGCCAAGATATAGCGTGTACTTACTGGACTATAACCTAGTATGCTGGCTTTGTGAATTTCATAAACACACTGCCAAGCTCTTCTGTATCCTTTACGCATTCGATTAAAGCAGCATCGGCAAATTATCGTTTTCACATTTCCTTCAAACATGAAGGACCTGAATCCAAATTCAGATATCACTGACAATGGAAAGCAGATTTTTCAGAACCTCTGATGAATAAAAATATTTAGTCAGAAGCTTTTACAAATACACAAATGGCTTATTATTAAAACATATCTTAAAAGTGTTATGACTCCAATAGTTCTACAAATTATAGCAAATTTGATTGAACAGAAAGCAATTATTATCATTTCCAAGTATAAAGGATTGTGATTGGCAGAGCAGTCACAGATCAAGGAGGTAACAGCAAGATAAGATTGCTTTTTAATGTTTCATTAATCTAAGTTATCATCACTACTAAAATAAGGTGTGGTAAGTAGAATAATGAATGGTCCTCCAAAGATTTCCCATGCCCTCATCCCTGGAACCTGAGAATATGGTTTGTTACCTGGCAGAGGGCAATTAACATTGCAGGTGGAATTAAGGTTGCTAATCAGCTGACCTTAAAACAGGGAACGTGTCCTGGATGAACCAGGTGAGTTCAATGTATTCCCTAGCCTCCTTAAAAGTGGAAGAAACAGCAGAAAAGAACCAGGGAGATGGCAGTGTGAAAAGGACTCATCCTGATGTTGCCCGCTTTGAAGACAGGAGAATGGGGCCATTAGCCAAGAAATGCTGGCAGCTTCTAGAAAGTGAAAAGAAAAGGAAAAAAATCCCCTCCCCCCCAGAATCTTCAGAGGGAATGCAGCTCTGCCCAACACCTTGATTTCAGCCCAGTGAAACCCATTTCAGACTTCTGACCTCTAGAACTGTAAGATAATACATTTGTATTGTTTTAAGCCACTAAGCCAATTTGATACAGCAGCCATAGGAAACTAATACACAAGGTGTGACTGTGCACGTGTGTGTGTGTGTGTGTGTGTGTGTGTATCCATGTATGTTCTCCTTAAAAACACAAATATTTCTAAAAAATGTGAAAATCTGCCCTCTTATGGTTTCAGGAAAATAAAATCAAGTAAAATGGAGATGACGTCATAATTTCCCTCTCAGGACTATGAAGATTCAGAAGCATTTTAATGTTAATAAAGATCTCTGGCACCATAGATACTAGGACAGAATTGCAAAGAGTGAGTGGAAAGGGATATCAACACAGGCCACATATGACTACAGAGAGAATGTCACTCTCCAAACAATGACAATTGGACTACTAAGTGCCACTGGAGACCTTAGTGACTGAGCCTCCTGAAGAGGAACGCAGCCAGTGCAGGGCACCCCAGCCCCCAGCTTCATTAGCAGTTTACATGGCGAGTTCTTAGGGACTGTAGGTGCCAGGTTCTCAAAGGAGGAAGAGAAAGGGAATGAGCACATGAGCATGTGGAGTTGTGTGTGCTTCTGGATATGGAGATACCCAACAAACAGGCCTGAAAAAAGACGACTCAAAAATGGTGGACAATGGGGTTGATACTATCAAAATAGCCATGGCAGGTAATTAATTCAATTGTGGGTTGCACATAGCAAAAAGTGCAACCCCTCTTTCTCCCCTGACATCAGTTTGGCCCCATGCTGATGCAATTTCAAATCAGCTGAAAGTCACCCCATCAGAGTCTGAGGCTGGAAAGGCCCTCATGATCATCTAACAAAACCATACTTCCAAGGCTCAGAATTCCTGCTATGGAATACCTCCAGCAACTGCCTTCAAAGGCAACCTATTCTGTCTTTGGAAATTCCTAGCTTGAATTCTGAGATCATGCAGTCCAATACATTCATCCTATGGACAGAAACTGGGAACGGGGAAGTGACTTTTCTAAGGTTACACGCTCAGGGCAGACCCAAGTTGGAAGCAGGATCTGTGTTCCAATTTCAAATCCAGTGTATTTTACACTACATCATGTGCTCTATCACAAATAAGCACAATGTACTCCCAAGCCAAATCAGTAGTTGTGTGTGTGTGTGCGTGTGTGTGTGAGCATGTGTGTGTGTAGACAGCCTCTAAGTCTACATATCATGAGAAGCCAGGCTGCCTGTATTTCTCCTCCTAGAGCCGTGACCGAGTACAGACGATCTGTGTCCAAGTGGGCTATACACACCTCAGCCACCAGTCCACTCACACTTCTAGAGACTAACACGTTGCTTTGCTAGGCAGTAAGCCAAGAAGGCTAGGCCCTGTAGTGCAGTGAAAGCTGTTTCTGTTGGGTCATAGAAGTGGGCCTTTCCAGAAGGCCTCACCTAGACAAACTCAATACAGGATTCCAACAAGCCAGGCCTGCTGACCAGGACCCACCAAGCAACTTGCTAGACTTGCAACTGAGTTTGCCTTTCTTTCTCACATCTATCACATCTGAGCTCCTAGAACTCAATATTCATTCATTAATTCATCAACCATTCATTCAGTTACAAAGATTGATTAAATCTACTGTGTGCCAAGCCCTGTGCTTGACACTGGAGATATAATTAAGGAGACAAACAACTGGAGAAGGAGGGCAAGCTGGTGTGTAGGAGGGAGAGAGGGAGTACGGAGAACAAAGAGGCCAAGTTTGCCTGGGGGACAATGGAGGTCAGAGAAGGCTTTCTGTGATAGTTCCAGATAGATCTCCCACTCACACCAGTCCTGTCTTTTCCAGCAGTGTCACCCCTTCAAAGAACAGGGAACTATGCAAATTCCACAAAACAGAATCATGGTGGCAATTAATCAATCAAAAAATTCCTAGTCGGCACATATACGTCTGCATCTTGTTCTAAATGCACTGTGGGTTATGAGAGGAAGATAAGTCAAGAACTCTGTTTTGATAAATTTCCAGTTATTAAAGTGATAAAATGTATACACAACAACACTACATATAATTGAAACATATGCTGATTTGAAAGGAGCATTAAAAACAGAAAGAGTGAGATATGATAGAATCTATGTTACTAACAATATGATACAGACAAAGCAGAATCAGAAAAGGGAAATATCACAGTGGGCTGATGTTATCAGGGAAAGTTTCCCAGACAAGACAGCAGTATCTTCCCAACTAAAGGTAATGACACCCTTAGGTCTATAAACTTGATCTCTGCAATAACAGTGTGAATTCTGTGCTACTGAGGACCATATCTTGCATTCTTTTGTATACTCTAGAGGGCCTAGGCAAACACAAGGAAGACAATTTATGTTCAAGAAGGAGTTGATACTGACCCTCTTAATGAATATGGCACTTCTTTTCTTGGCCATCCCAAAAGACCAGTACAGCTGTATCTGGAGGTCTGTATTTGGAGGTAAACATATTCTTCTTCATTCCAAGGCAGCATCAGCTGATAGCTAAGAATCCAAGTAATGTGGCCTTTTCTCCCATCACAGTATCTGAAGATGGCAGTAGACATTCCTCAGGCTGAATTCAGCCCAGATATTTCAGGGAAAGGGCCCCACAAGGAGCCAAGCAAAACATCTTTCTGGAGTCTCCTTGAACCCAAGAGCAGCAGGTATGTCCTTTGGGAACTCATGTGAAGTCACAGTACATTGGTGAGGCTTAGATGAGGAAGGAAGGACCATGCTACCCTACAGGTTTTATCCAGAATCTTTTCGAAGGTGTTCCTCATCCTCTTCATTCTCATTCCAGGAAAACGCAGCCTGTTCAGTATTTGAACCTCACCACGCCCAGTGCAGCCTACCATGGCTCCTCTGTCTCCAACATTGTCTGTCTTCCTTCTTAATCTTCAGTCTTTTGGATATTTGGCGTTGGTTTCTGCTATGTCAGTTCAGCTGAACTTTTATTTGCTAAAACGTCTTGTGCAATAGCAAGCAAGATTAATCTCATCAAATAATGGAATCAAAGAATTTAGATATATAAAGGAAATTTAATAGATTTAACAGAGGTTCTGACTTCCAACCTCAGGCAGCTAACATAACCTTCGTTGTAAGGAAGAACAACTGAGCCTAGGAAATTACATGACTTGCCCGAGGTTGAACTGCTAGTAAGTGGAAGAAGAGGAACTAGAATGCAGGTGTCTTACCTCCTAACGCAGAGCCTTTTCTCTACATCCTTGCTAGGCTCCAGTGCACCAGTTGGAATCAGTCAACCCCTCTTACAAAGTGGTCCATAATGCCATATTTCAGAGATCATATTTCAGAAATAGGTTAAACCATAAATTGTCTCCAAATGAAAACTTAGGTTGAGCAAACCCCAGATTGTGGACCTAAAGCAAGTATTATTATTCCAGCCTGCTGGTTCAAGGCTTGGTAAAGAGTTTGATGCTATTAAATATGCAGATGGGAAGACACTTTTAAAGGTCTTCAAGTTGACCCCCCTGCTTCAAGGAAACCATCCACCTGAACCCATATAAAAGACAGTCACGCCACCTTAGCTAACAGCCTGAAATCACTGTTTGAAATCAGTTACCAACATGCAATTGTGGTCCCACCAGGGATCATTCCCCTGCTCTGGTTGGCATTGATGATTTCACCCGAAGGCCACTTGACCCTCCTAGTTTCCTGCAGCCCACCCCATCACCTTCCAAGTAGCTGCTGAAATCCTTTTGTGTTCTAGTTGAACATCTGTGTCTGAGAGTTGTCACTACCGGGTCAAGTTCCTGAATTTCAATATTTTCTCTTCCAATTAATTAAACTCTTAATTTTCCACAAAGGGAGCATATTCTCCAAGAGAAACTACAGAATGCTTCAGGAGAGGCACTGTTGAATTCAGCTCCCCCTGTGACGGGTCACTTTGATGTCCAAATTCAACCTATAACCTCTCTTGACTTGAGCACTTGAAACCACAGCTTTCCACAGGTGAATCTTCAAACACATTTTCAACAGGATTTAGTAACATGTACTAAATCTTTGCCCCTATACCAAATCCCCTTTCTCTGGGTTGTCTTCTCCAACAAATATTGAGAAATTTAGCTTTGCTTTTCCAACTCTCTACAATGTTTACCTAATGAGCATCTTTACATAGATTTCTATGAAAACTTATAGGTAACCTCCTCTCCTCCTACTTATTGGACAGCAAAATCCCCTAGCAGCAGGAATGGAATATAATATATTTCTACATTATCCAGAAATTAACAACATAGAGTCAATTAGTATTTACTGAATATTAGCTGTGTGCAAGGTGCTATGCTAAGTGCTGTAGGGAATGACAATAAATTAAATCTTTCACCCCTAAAAGAGATTTCCTAGTCTAAATAGGAGAAAAATAACAAAAAGAGTAAACAAGTAAATACAATTTTAAAAGTCCAAAAGAAGAAGTGTGACAATGGGGAGACATTCTGCCGCTAAATAACTGACACTGGTGATAGGTGTGCTAGAATTTCAGGGGGGAGGAAGGTGTATGCTAGGGAGATCAGGAGTCGGGGGGAGTTTTCATGGAGAGATGGCTATTGGCTAGAGGAGGGAGAGGGAGGAAGGCATTTACGGTCATGGTAAGGTGAAAAGAAGAATGGAAGTGGGAAAATGGAAACTTGGTCAGGGAACAAATAGACCAGTCATAGAGTTATGAGAGATAAGTCTTTAAATAGCAGTTTGGATAAAATTGGAAGCATCTTTGAATGCCTTACTAAGTTATTTCACAGTCTTTCTATGTCTTGAAAGAGCAATGGCATTTACAAGGACCTAAGTAGATCCATATACACTCCCAAAGTATACAACAGCACTGAAATAGCAGACAGCTAGCTGGATACGCATGCATCTTTGGGAAGGCCCAGGGAAGAAGCCAAAATGAGCAGAGAGTAGGTATTCAATAGTTCATGGATGACAAATACAGATGCACAAAAAGGCAAAGAACATCATATCTTAAGCAAGAAGAATCATATTTTACCCCCATCACATTTATAGTTTACAAATTCTTATACCGTCTGTTTCTGATTTTATTCTGTTGTCTCTTTCTAGAAACGATCTCAACCCAGTGTGCTAGAAAGCCCCCTGGACTAGGCTTCAGGATGCCCTCTGATTTTAGTTCCCACTCTTGTAACCATTTGCTGTGATCTTGGATTTGCAGCCCCAACATCACTCCCTTCTTTGCCCAGCTCCATGGAGGCCCTGAATTGTGGTGGGAGTGAGGGAGCTCTCTGACCCAGCTGGTCCTGCAGTGGATGCCCTCAGGGTCTCTCAGCCACACATCTGTGGATCTGCAAATCATTCATAGGCCGATCAATTTCCTCATCTACACACAAAGTTGGAAGCAAGGCAAGAAGGGAGGGAAGTGAAGACCTGTCATTCCCCAATGGACAGGGGGCAGGGGCTGTCCCAGCTACTCCATCCAAAAGCCAATTAATCTTTAAAATTTCCCGAGGACACCATGTAATTCAAAGGCCACAGTCCTGTTGATGGGGTACTGAAAGAAGGTTTTGTTTTCCACAAAAAGGGAAATTGAGGTTTTTGTGGTGAAAGAGAAGGATGTAGAATCAGCCACGTAATGGTTTATTCACAGTCTGACCCCTCCCCAAACCCACAGAGATATTGGAACCGAGACTCATCTCTCTCATGAGTCATGCAGACTTGCATGGGCCTGGTGGACTTAGGAAAGAAAACACCAGTCTACCCAGTGTGCACAAGCATTTGGGGACAAAGATGTGATTCAAAGATGGAGAGATACGTTCCTTGACTTTAATGTGGAGAGACAGGCTGGAAGACAGGACTGTCCCAGTCTAATAGAACCGACAGGTCTTCCCTCAGAGGGCCAGAGAGCGGCTATCACATTTGAGGCTTGTTATTTGACTCGTCACAGCTGACTTTTCCACTGACATCCCCAACTTCCAAATTAATTATTTACTTACCAGAGATTCAGCTTGGCCATGTCAGACGGAAATAACGGGGGTGTTGTGTAGCTCATAGGGGCTGGCATTGAAATAGTATGAGAGGATGCCATTCAGACCACATGCCCATCTCTGGTAGAAAGGGAAGGTACTTGTGAGTCTTAAAGGTCTTTACAATCCCTACATCATTTTTCTCATCGAGGTCTGGAAATAGAAATGGAGGAATGTGCTGAGCCCAGGACCTCCCCTGGGAGTTGTTTTTCTGATTAAATTTTTTCTTGGCCTAAAGTCAGAATCCCAGGGGGAAATGTATTCTCTGGTTCTGGTTTGTCAGGGTTTGAAATCATAGGTGAAAGAGCGCTGAGCTGCTAGTAGGGCTGGGGCAGGAGGGGGCTCAGCCATCACTGTGAGCTCTGTTTGCAGCAGAAGGACAGGTGTTAAGTTACATGCTTGGGGAATGTGAGCGCCAGGAAGGGACCTGGTGGGTGCCAGCCAAAGTAGCAAGGTCAATACCTCCTTCTGTACTGGCTCTTCCTGGAGACCAAAAAAACAAACCATCCCTTGGCTTCAGGTTCCTGAAAAGACCTGAACTGTTCTTGTTTACTGTTCTAAGAGGCTGCACAGCACTTCTTTTTAAAGTAATTTATTTCATTGAATTAAAGACCTCAGAAAGACAGCAGTATATGCAGTGAGAGCTAAATAGGGCGTGTTTGCAGAGCACTTATCCTGACCAGGAACGGCCTAAAGAAATGCAACATACAATATGGTCGCTCCTGTCAAAAGTGCAAGGGTGAGAAACAGCACTCTATGCATTTTGACAAACATCTTTACTTATTTATCCGTCGGGACACAGGCCCTGGGTTTCCTCCTTCACTGATGCCTGCTCAGCACACCAAGTTCCCGGAGCTAGGAGTTTGTGCTTGTACATAAAGAAGACAGCAGGGGCTCTAGGGCGGGCAGCCTCTGCCATCAAGTTGTCGTATGTTGAAGAAAATAGAATCTTAGAGTCCCGTTCATCTTCAAGGAGCAGGAAGGTAAATTTCAAGATAGCTCATTTAGGTATAAATTTCAACCAATTCAAGACTCATAATGAGGATGTGTGATCATCACTTTGAAAGATAACTAAGTTTATTAGGCCAGCTTTGATTCTAAATCCTTTGTTCACATTTGCACACTCACTCAGGCACATATTTCATCAAATAGATCTAGACAGTCCCACCAAACCTGACAACATACACCTCACAAATACACACACAGCCCAGCCACTGGGATTTTGTAATAGAGAAAATACATCAAAGAGGGATCAGACATGGCATAAGGAAGAGGTAAAGGAGTCTAGCCAGATGTTACAGAAATTATGACTCTTATCAGGGCAAGTAATCAGAATGACTAAGATGATTCTTATGGAGAGTCTACTCTAAACAGACATGGAACATTTTATTTCATATTGGCTACACATTGACCAGGTAAGTAGTAGTATCCTCATTTGACAGATGAGGAAAATAAGGTTGGGAGATCATGTGCTTATTAAGTGACAGAAATAGGAACTGGACCAAGGTCTGCCTGATTAGAGTCAGTCATTCAACATTTTCTCCAGTTTTTAGAGAATATAAGGATTTGTGTGTACCTGGAGTGTGTGTGTGTGTAAGAAAGAGAGAAAGAACTATACCCTATCTTCTACAATCTGTCTATCTCCATTTAACCCCTGGTCTTGGTCTAGGAGAGAAAAATATAAAATCAATATGACCAGGATTTTAATTCATCAGTCAAAGCTATTCTAGCGTTGACTAGATGGAGATGAAGCCAGAACCAGAACCCAGGTCTCTTGGCTCCTAATTTAGGGCTCTTTAAACCACTGGACAAGCACCTTCCCAATGCAGATTCCAACAGTCTCATAAACTTCTCTGTGGACCCCATTTTCTGTCAGGAAAGCATCATTTAAATAAGTGGTGCCTTTCTCTCCTACAGCCATGTAGAAAAAGCAAGGCTTTTATAGAGTCTGATAATCTGGGCTGGCCTTAGTGACTTGCTTGATCAATAGAATGTGGCAGAAGTGACATCTGGAAATTCTGAGGCTAGTATATAAGAAGCCTCACAACTCCCACCCAGTTCTCTCCGAAGGATATCCTGGAAGAAATCCAACTACCCTGAGACTGCCATGCTATGAAGAAACTCAAGTCAGTCATATTGAGAGTTCGTGTGGAGAGAGAGGTACCAGGCAGCCCCAGCTGTTCCAACTAGCCCAGCCCAGGCACCAGGCATGCCCAGCAGACATGACAGAAAAAGAGGAGAGAGACTCAGCCAACAGCTAGAGCCGAGGCCCCAGTCACATGTCCTGCAAACTCAAGCTGTCCCAATCACTCCAACTGAGTTCCCCAATACTCGAGGAGCAGAGA
Organism: Equus quagga; assembly: GCF_021613505.1. NCBI lineage: Eukaryota > Metazoa > Chordata > Mammalia > Perissodactyla > Equidae > Equus > Equus quagga. The sequence goes on from NC_060275.1 coordinate 30,190,837, forward strand.
TGATCCATCCCCACTGTGCTCATCCACAATATCGAGAGCATAACAAAATGGCTATAACTTTAACACCACTAAGTTTTGGGTGATTTATTACACAGCAGTAGCTGTCCTTGATAAAGCGCTCCCAGCACAATCCAATCATGCAAAATTCCTCTTTCCCCCACTCCCACCTTTAACTTCTCATTGCTTCCCTTGATGTCAATCTTGGACCACTGGTCAATAGTGAAAGAAGAATCTGTTGAGGGACTAAAAAAAAGTACACGTATAAAACATAGCAGATGTCAGAATAGTAGGCAGAAGTGATATGAGAGAACCTCTTGGATGGAGAGACCAAGCAACATAGGTTGTGAGCACCTGGAAAGTTCCTGAAAAAGGAAGCTGGACAAAGGCATACAGTAAAGGAGATAATTCAAGAAAAGAAAATGCTTAAGTCTGAGAGGCATGAGCTGGGCTCCTCACTGCCTCCCTCCCCCAGCCTCCATACACCACCCTGTGCACATCTCTGCATCAAAACCCACACCGTGCTCCCCAATCCTCCCTGGCTCCATCCTTCAGGACAGAGTTCACTGCCTGCATCACCAAGGACTCCAGCAAACTCTGATCTTTCCCTTCTTTGATAGCCTGTTGATTGACAGCTTAGCTCATTTTTTTCTCTGACTTTCCCAGGTTTGTCTTATCCCTACAACTAGAATAAAATTTGTTTGATAGCAGAACTTATATAACTTTCCTTCATACTCCATGAAGGTCTGGGCCCCGATCTGAAGACAATAATGCAAGTCCTACTCAACATGTGTCTATGGACAGAAATTCTGTATTACCCACACACCAAGGGCAGATTATGTCCCAGCCTCACTACTCCAGGTGTCCGCAAATGTTCCATGATACGTTTTCAAGAAGTTGACTCACATTGATGCATAGCTACACTCCACTTCGCAGGCAAGCTTCTGGAAGGAACGGTCTATACTATTGTTTCTGCATCCCTTTCTTCACTGGCTTTGAACCCACCATAACTCCACTGAAAACACCTTTCAACAAATCACAGTGACTAGTGTTGCCAAAGCCTGTGCTACATAAGCCACATACTCCTGGGGATCTCTTGGGGTTTCTCCTGCTCTGGCCCGACCACTCTTTGCCTATTTTTTTTCCTCCACTTTTCCTTTAAATGCTTGTAATCCCCAAGGCTCTCTCCACAGTCCTCAGACTCTACATGTTATACCGAGAAAATTAAGCCACACCTATGCTTTCAACTGTTAACAGATCCCAAAGCCCACAATATTCTGCAGAACTCAAATATTCATCTGCCTATCAGGCCTCCCCACATGGGTGTCCCATGGGCCCTTGAAACTCAACAGGAACCACACTGAATTGCCTTAGCATCCTTTCTCCAAGACTGACCCTCTCTATGGATGGTGATATCCATTTACCTAGGAGATAACTTAAATTCCACCTTCTCATTCAACAATGAAATCCCATTAACCACTGAGTCCTGCAGATCCTACCTGCTTAACGCCTTTTGAATCACTCCACTCCTGATGACGTCTCCTGTCAGCAGTGTGTTTCAGGTTTTTATCACTTCTCACCTAGATTATGTCAAAGGCCTCCAACTGGCCTCCTTTCCTCCAGCCTCTCTCCCTCCCATAAGATCTACTCTCCACATGGCTCTCTATGTGACCTTTCCAGAACATAATTCTGTCCATGTCATTCCTGTGTCTAGAATAAACTAGAGTTTTAGAACTAATGTTCAACCTCTTTGTATACAAGACCCAAAGAATAGTGATTCAAAGAGTGGAGTCTGGAGCCAGCCTTTATGGGTTCAAATCCAAACTCCACCTTTTACTAATTCTGTGACAGGCAAATAGCTTGATGTTTGTGCCTCTGTTCCTCACTGGTAAGGTGAGGATAACAATAGTAGCTGTCTCCTAGGGTTTTATGGGGATTTCATGGGATATACATGGGAACTCTATATGGCACATAGTAAGGATCTATCAACTACTAGTTAGTTCTTCTCTACATTCTTCTGACTGCTCAGTCTTCATCTCTGCTCCCAATACACTCTTTGCATCATTAATTTGAGCAGCACTACTTGTATTTCCTCTAATCCAATCTGTTGTTTCACCCTCCATACTTTGACACACACCATTCTTTCTTCCTGGAATGTCCATTCTCCTTCTTAGCCCAATTGACTCCTCTTGTCCCTCAAAACTTGCCCCAAGGGTTACCTTCACACCATCCCTGAAGCTTTCTCTCCCTGACCCCAGCGTGATTCAGATGGTCATCCTTTCTGTCTACCGTCTACACTCTTTTACAAGCTCCACTTTTTTTGCCTATCTCACTCAAATTTGTGTAATTCTTGAAAGAAGACAACATGTCTTATTTGATTTTATATTCTTAATGCTGAGTACAATGACTACCAAGAATCAAAACTCAATGTTGGTGCAATAAAAAATGATCATGATGGGACATTAACAACAGCTACCCAGATGCACCTTAAATTTGATTACTTGCACTTGAAACAAACAGTGACTTTTTCCCAAACATGCAGGCCTTCTGTGATTTTGAATAGATTACACTGAAATGTGATGAAATCCAGGGAGATGGCCAGTTCTGAGAACCACAAGTTTCTAATAGTGAATAGCCACTAAACATCCTGAAGGTTTCTTCTTCTCCGTGACTGCCCTCCTGTCTAGAATAAATGAGACAGTACAACACAGGAATTTGAATAACGTAGCCAAGCTGTGCTAAAGTGATCACAATGGAAAAGCATATTATTTGGTCTCTCAGAATTAGTATATTTCTAAGTAATGAGTCTAAAAAGAGAGAAGACTTTGCCTTTCTTCCTGAGATAGCCTTTATTAATTCTTTAGAACCAATCTAAAAAGTGACAGCAGAGCAACAAGGGAATGCATGAATGGTACTTCTAAGGATCTTCCCTCAAATCAAGTCTCTTTTTTTATTGGGTAAAATTGATCTTGGTTTTAGTTTGGGGTCTTAGAAAAGCATCATCCACTCTCTAGCATAGCTTCTGTGTTTTAGAGTTAGATAGGACTAAAAGTCAGGTTACAAAGAAGAATACTTTGACCCAATAGAGGATACAGCATCGAGCCCAGAACTATCCAACAATGGAAAGGCCATTCACAAAGCACAGAGGAGGCTGGCTAAGTGTCGGGAACAGCAGCATGGGTCCCTTTCACACGCAAGAATCTAATTTTATGAGGGTAGTAGAAATTTCACATCTAAGGGTGTTTTGAGAGCTTGGTGAAGATACAATAAGTTTGGTTAAAAGATTCCTGTTCTTGTTGAGGTTGAAGGGAACATTCTGGAACCTCAAATCATCCAGTTGGCAACATCCAACAGTGCTCATACAAAGAGAGTCTGCCTACTTCCCACTCTCCCTGGACTGAAAAGTGATGCTGGCCATTCAGTGGACAGGCTGCCTCTAGAACAGCAAATTTAGAATCTCATCTAAATGAACCACACAGGACTTTCAGCAACAAATCTTTAAAATGCTTTCCAATGAAAAGGAAAGGATAAGAAAGCCCTGAAGACAGGAACCTCCATGGATATCATTTATCATGTTATCTGTTACCCCAAAGTGGGTGACAGGAATAAGGACATTGACAGTAAAACCTTAAAAGATTGTTTTTGTTTGGGTATCAAAATACAAACACACACAACCACATTCCTATACATATCCTGACCAAATTGAGTCAAATGTATATAACTCTTCCTGAGAGCTAAAACATTGAGCTACCCAAACATTCCAACAAAATAGGCTTTATTCTAGTTACCCAAATGAACATTCCGGAAAAAAGATCTCAAAGAGAAGGACCTAAAAAGTGAGACTGAAGCATGTTAAGACTGTAAAAAAAAAAAAAAAAAAGTTGTTAATATATTCTATTCTTGCATTTGAATAATGCTTTAAATTTTTGCAGATCCTTTGATAACCATCATCTCCGCAGTCCTCCCATCCTCCCCACTAAGATCAATGGCAAAAGGATTTATCTCCCCAGTTGACCACAGAATGTGAAAGCAGAAACCAGAGTGGGACCATGGCTGACACACAACAATTTAGCTAGGTCCTTTCATCTTGGGCTCTTCTCCACATGTTATTCTAAAAACAAATTATGTAACGGAGCACACAGTTGTGTGGCTTGAGGCATTTGTTAAAACGGGGCCTTCATGAAGTCTTTGTGGACCTTACAAAGGTAATGAACTGGAAGTACGGGCCATTTGGAATCGAACATTTAATGGAATTAATGACAATATTATTACAGTTTAGGACCTTCAAACTGCAAATGGGAGGACCTGTATGTGTAGCTTCGTGATTAAGAGTATGAACTTTAAAATCAGACTGACCTGATTTCAAACACTAATTCTCCTCTGGACTTGCTACATGCCATTTGGTAAGCTATCTGACCTCCTAATGCTTCAGTTTACTCATCAACAAAATGGGAATAGGGAGTAATAAGATTTACCTTTTAGAGTTGTTGGGAGGATTACATATAAATTTGAATGTGGAGGGCTTAGCTCAGTGCCTAATATACAGTACCTAAGGGATAGCAATTACCATTAGATTATCCATAATCTCTCTCAATGATTTCCAATTTTAGGCCCTGTAACAAAGCAAAGTTTCTGCCTTCCTCAAAAAGAAGGTAATATGTATCCAGGACTATGGGAACTAAAATCCAGAAGCCTGAAATGTCACTTACAAATTATCTGTAACAACTCACGTGAGTTAGCTGTTAAAGTTTAAAACTTACATAAGAATTTTATGAAGCTTTAGGAATGGTCCCTGAATTGGCAGGGGGAAAATTCCCTTCTGAGCTGAAAAGCTGAAGCACTTCAGAATGGAAGGAATCTTTCAGAGACCTACTCAAGGTTCCATGAAGGTACTCAGTCTGATTTCCTCCAGGCTACCTGGAACCAGGAGAAACCCATCCTCTTTGAAGCTTCTCATGCCTCCCTCCCCACCCCCAGCCACATTACCACCCTAGCACCCTTTACTAACCATAGATTTCTAAGTAAAAAAGGAAATTGCCTAAAATTGAAACTGGTTTGGTCTATTATTGGCTTTGGTGGCTGTGGGAAGAAAATGGAGGAGGGGTGGGGGTGAGAGATGTTGATGAAAATAATCTGAGTCATCACTTCCTGGAAGAGGTGGCAGTGTACCCAGAGTTGGCTGGGGAGTCAGGGGGCTGAGGCAGGGTCCCTGCACTGTACAACCTCACAAGGCACCATGGGGACATCACTTAACTTCTGTGAGCTCCTTTCTGCAAAATGACCCTCACAGCTTTCCCAGTTCTACACTCTCGTAATTCACAAATATCCTGGTGAATAAACCATCAGTGCTACTCACCATCAGTCTGGAAACCTAAATGAACTCGTGCCCTTAATACTGCAGCCATTTCTCACAAGCAAGAGCAGGCAGGGCCCAGCAAAGAGGAGGAGGAGCTGGCTCTGGTTGAGTCACGAAACAACTACTTTACTTCCTCACCACTGCCTTACATCCAGACTCTTTCATCCACGCACTCTGCATCCCAGCCCTGCTATGCAACTTCCAGGCGGTGCAGGGCAACCCCACTAGGAACCAACGCCCTGGGATAGCCAGACCTAGTGCTGTGATCACTTTATATTCTCCCTTTGATGCAAGATTATATAAAATTATTCACTAAGTGGTGAGCAGACTCAGATGATTACAAGATTTAGGAGTCAAAAGAAAACAATAACAGCATCTAATCAAGGGTCTCACATTGCGTTGGACTCACTTGGTCATGTGCCCGCTTACCCTTGGGAGGAAGGACTGGCCCCTTTTTCATTTATCTGATGCCATCTCCAATGGGTAGCTGCTAAGCCTCCACCTAAAGCAGGTCCTCAGTGACCATGTGCTGAATGAGTGAGTGAAGAAATGAATGCTGTGCTGCCCTAGTGAAGAGGCAAGGTAGGCGGGCACATTTACCCAACTCCTTGAACTCTGGCGGCACTGTGGCTTCCTGCAGCAATTTAATAATATTCTCTCTCATTCATATTCTCTCTTTCTCCATCTCCAGCCCCCACCCCTACTCATTATGCAGTCTGATTGAATACCACTCAAAATATTTTCTCAATTAGAGGAGAAAATAGGAATTTGCCACTTGTCTGCCTCTATTCTGTTGCCTGTCAGCCTTCAGCAAATATTTCAATCCTGGGCCTTTGCCTGCTGCTAACCTTTCTCCTTTAACCTTTGGCCCTGCCCTCTTCAAATCCTCCAGCCTTCACCCTCTCATCTTTCCAGCTCAGACACTCCATCCCAGGGCTGACTTCTCAGGCTACCATGTTTAACCAAAGGGCGATATGGCGATAGCCCTAAAGAAATTAGAGTCAAAGGGTGTTGCTGGGATTTGCTTGCATGATCAAAAGATTAGAAAAATGCACACATCACACTGAAGACCTCCTGTAATGGGCTCCCATTCTCACTGGCCTAAATGTGGCCTCCCAGCCTCTGCCTCCAGAGCCTTTTCTCTACTCTAGCCCGCACCCCACTTCCACATCCTAACTACCTCAAGTGGGCATGTCATCAAGATTAGAGGCTCAGGGTTGACTGTCAGATGTGCACACAAGATGGAAATCAAGTCCACCAGGGCCGCTAGGATGCAGAGCTCCTGGCTGACTTTTCACAGTCAGCCAAATCACCTGACAATTCCCTTCCAAACCCTGGCCCCTCCCTCCCCCAATCACTGCAATTTTTCTGGTTCCAGCTAATCACCCATCCCCCACTACATCCTACACGGGGACTACTAGCACTCATCATTTCCCCATCCTTGCCTGTGTCCTCCAGTGTGTAAGCTGTGCTATTTCTGTGTGTTTCTGTGGGTACTTGAGGAAGGTGGAGAATAGTGAAGGACCTTTTCTTTCGCAATGACTAGTTTGCTTCTGATAGCACTCCTTCCCACGTAATTAATTGTGCTGTCTCTTGGCTCGTTAGAAACGAGACCCCCAGGTCCCAGCCAGCATTATGCAGGGTAAATCATGTTTAAGTAACCGCATAACTAGTGGGTCAGTTTTATCTTTTGTCTTGGCCACGACCATTATTTAGCTGGGTTCTCAAAGTGCCCGTCAGTGCAGCTTTCATGTCAGGCCAGTATTGAAAGACAAATATTTTCTCCCCTCCCCACCCCCACTGCCAGCCCCTCTTCTCTGAATGCTGCACGCACAGGGCAGCTGAGAAATAAAAGGCTCCTTTATCTGATTCTCCTGGGCAAAGCTATGGTGGGTTCAGGAGGGTTCAAGAGAGAAGTGCCAAACTATAATAAGATGGGCCCAGAAAATCGGCAGGGCTGACTCCCATGCAGTGGCAATGACTGGCCACAGCCATGGAGTGTCCTGCCTCTTTTTTAGTACCCAGCATTGTGACAACTAGAAAGAGTGATTTTTCCCAGACTGTCAGTGATTGGCCATGTGCTTTTGGACAAATCATAAAACATTACTGAGCCGTGTCCTCATCTGTAAAGGGAAGAGTGTTCTGATGCTCTTCAAGGTATCCTTCATCTTTAATATTCTTTGTGGGTCTCTGCCAAGCAATGGAATCAGTTTGATCCTGTCAGATAGCTATGGAGAACGCTACCCTACAGCATAAAAAGAGGTCTTCTGAAGAGATGAGAGCATCAACCTTCTGTGTAGCTAGCGTTAGCCTAAAAGAAAGTGAGAGGAAGAGAAGGAGAAGGAAAAAGCAGGATGCTCTTTTTTCAAAGGGGAAATTAAGCTGCAGTGTGGCCAAGTAAGTTGCCAACGTCATAGAGAGAATAAATTATTGGTGCTGCTAGAAATAATCATAGAAGGACTCCAACTCTTGTCTCAGATCCTTATCCTGTTATAGCATCTTTCCCATAGAATGGTGTGACGATAAGCAAAAGGAGCATTTTTGCTGTTTAACTTTTGCACATTTGCATTTGCTATTATCTTTGGCCATCCTGGACATTCTAGAAGTCTAGCATGAGAGCCTTCCTAACCATAAGCCCTACACAATCTTCTGTCTTCCACACCATCTCAGGCAAAAAGCCTCCAGTGGCCACTGGACCGCAATGAGCAATCCCTGCACTCATGACCTCCAGAACTTTGTTCACCCCATCCATAGGGCATGTGTTGCTCATCATGCATCACTTCTACTCCATGGAAACTCTCTGAAGACAGGGGTAATGGAGGTCATGCAGCCATCAGACCCCTACAGCACCTGGAGCACCACTGTCTGCAGTGAGTCCACTGTAAACACCGGTAGAATGAATAGAGTTGAAACAGCAGTATCTTTGACACAGAACGATTCAGTCACACTGGTGGCAAACACCAGCCTAAGACACCTCTCTTAGCTTATAACTAGGATGTAAGCCACTCTGAACATGTTCTGCCTCTTGCAGAACACACACCACCAATTAAGAACTTAGATATTGAGGAAAAGGTAGGAGAAAAATCAGTGTAGCAGGAGATTCAGGGGAGGAGTAAGGGATGGGAGCACAGGAAGGCAACTGGAGGTGTTGAGTAGGAATGTCCAAAAATAATATAAACAGGATCTCCCAGGATCCCCCCCTCTCCTCCTATGCCCAGAGCCCAGTCAAAGCCAGCACCCTAGACATCTATTTCACCAGCATACCAACACTGGGCTGTCTTCAGCATACACGTATATGTCCACACAAATGCCCTCTCACATACTCATGTCCAGACACCCTCCAGTTGGCAAACAAGTGACAGTACGCAAATTAGCAGAAGCCACAAAGATTTGCTTCAGTGGGGAGCCTGAACAAACAAGGAACCGTTTTGCAAGTGGCCACAGATGGCTTAGCTTCTCTGCTTACAATGGACACTAACAAGATTTGCCATAACTAATTTATTCTTTCACACCGTTGCCCTGTTCCCCCACCTTCTGAGGGTAGGGGAAATTCCCCATGATGGCCATATGCATTTTTGTTCCTTTCTAACACAGAAAAGGTGCAACTTGTCCCTCCACATTGTGCATGGGTGGGTCACATTTAAAGTGGTTAAAAAGGTTTGAAAGGAGGTGATAGTGGAAGCAAACATATGCTGGCTCCCCCCACCCCATTTCTCTGACAGGTTTGTTTGGAGAAGGGGTAGAAAAGAAGAGATTTCTTGAGTCCCATGCCAAGCTGGAGAACTCAGCAGTAGCAGAGGAATGGGTGGCAAAACATAGCAGAAGAAAAAATAAAAAAAAGAGTAGAAATAGTGAAGACACCAGATGAAATCCAAAGCCCCCACATCATGGGCTAAAACCTTGAAATACAGGAAACAAAGCTTGAGTTTATCCGGGAAAAAGAAGAGGGATTTGATGAGCTCCTTTCCTTTCGGCACTCCTGCTCTGGGCACTACTAGCGGAAACAAAACTCCAGGGTGAAGAGGCTGGATTTGGAACCTTTGTGGATGCCTTCAGCTCTTCTCCACTCAAGGTGCCTTCCAATTGGCTTTTCATAAGCGTCAGTAAGACACTTATGAATTCTTAAGGAAATAAATCAATGCGTTCTTAAGAAAATGACGGAGCTTCTGTAAGTCGCAGGAATCAAAATGTTAGCGGGGCTCCTTGTCACCTGCCTGAAGGCTCTCGTGGCCTCTTCAGTCTGATAGCAAACACCAAGGGCACTTACTCTCTTCACGGGGTGCTCCAGTCAACCTCTATTTCTTGTCCACCTCTGGGCTCACCTCCCCCAAGGCTGGCTGTATGATGATGTCCTAAAGCAGCTCTCTGCACACTCCCGCATTCTCTTCTCCCCAATATGGGAGTGGGCGACTCCACTTCATTCTTGTCACACTCAGAAAAAAGTCAGATCTCCCTAATCTGCCCTACCAAGGCATCTTTCCACTCCAGACTCTCCAGTTAAACCGTGCAGGCCAGCAAGTCAAGCCCAAGGTGCACCATGAGCACTCGGCCCCCTGTACAATGGTTCAAGCAATGCCCCTGGCCAATTTTCCTCCTGCCTAAGTCCCACACTTCCTTCAAGGCCCATTCAGGCCTTCCTTCTTCCTCAGTCCCTCCCTGAACTCTTCACATAGCCCAGCATCCGGCCACGTGAGCATCGTGCTTGGGTCTAACTTCCCCAACAAGATGGGGAACCTCAGAGGTTTCTTTTCATGCCAGACAAATCCTTATAAATTGGGAGTGATGGCTCTGCATTCTTTCACCTGCCCAAGTGAGTGCATGATTTCCCTCCTTTTTCAATCCTCATCATTCACATTGGGTGTGGCTTAATATGTCAACTTTTTTCTCAAATAAGTATGTATCTGATATTTATAGTAGGCAGCTATTCAAAAAACTATGCCCATTATTATATTGAGGAAGAGGTACAATCACGTCTATATATAGATATATAGAGAGATATCAGCTATGCGTAAATACCTGGCTATATGAATCAGTACTAACATGATGATTTCTTGGAATATCAGAGTTGGAAAAGACATGGGGATCTTCTGCTTCAATTGCCTTCATTTCAAGGTGGGGCCCCTAAGTACAAGAGGCATATGTGGAAACAGGAGGTTAGGGGCAGAGACTAAATCTCTTGATCTCGGGCCAGGGTTCTATTACATCATATGCAGTGTCTGTCTTCCCAGAGGCTATGCAGGCACACACACTTATGTATGTGCACACACACCAAATTCTCTCTAACACATGCACCAAAGCATAACACCTTCATATACAGAGTTCCTCAGGGAAATAGGATGACAGAAGGACATATGTGCCTGTGGGTCTCTCTCTGATGTTCTCTGGATTTGACTTGGACCATCTCCTCGAATATGTGTCCTCCCCTCCAGCTCTTTGCCTCCACCGCCTGCAGGCTCAACCCCCACACTGGGCTGTCCTCTTTTGAGAAAAGGAAGCCCCATGGACCAGCAATTACCTCCCTGAGTTAAACGAAATGAGCAGAAGCAGCCATTGCTGCTCCTGCACTCAAGCCCCAACAGAGAGGAATCTGCTGCATGTCTAAAATTGGGAGCAAAGGTCAGCTGTCATTTAGGACTGAAGCCAGAAGGAAAGCCAGGCATCCAGAAGTTCAGCACCTGCTCCTCCCTGGAGGTGGAAAGGGGCACAGCTGGTCCAGCCTGCAGCATCCCCTCTCTAAGCCCACCTGCACAACACCCCCCCCTTAGGAGTATCAGAAGTGACTTCCATGCCAGTAGAAAGCCGCCAATACATTGGGTGGAGCAATAAGAAATTTTGAGAGGGTCCAGGACCACAGGTCAAGCTTCTCCAGGAGTACCCACAGCCTCACCAGTTTTTCCACTCCTCTTCTGCAAAGCCCATCGGAACTGATGGAGCCTTTCAGAGGCCACGCCTTCCCCCAGACACTACAATGCTGATGTGGTCCATAAGCACATGCCATTTCCCTGCCCTCCACCCCCCGCACACCTTTTCTCTCCAATGCTGTCCTGCCCTTCCCCTCCTTGCAGTAGCCAGTCTCACATGGCCTCCACACTTGCACCCATCTTGCCCCAGTACACCAGGCCTTTCTACTTCTATCTCTTCCACTACTTTTCCTGGATTCTGCTCCCTCTGCCAAAATGGGTGACATGAATTTTCAGGTTTCCAGCCAACCTTGCTATTCTCTCTTCCTCTTCCTATGCTGGAAATCTCAAGGACATCCCATCAATTAAATACATCAGTACCATAAAGCCACCTGTGTCCATCAGAATGGACACCCTCAACTCACATCTCACCTTGTTCTCCCTCAAGGTGCTTCTTGTCTTCCTTTTTAATCAGCCAGGCACTGTCCCTATCACTCAATCAAATCAATCAGTCAACTACAAGCTATTTTTTGAAAAGTCTGACTTCTTTCTTCTTAGTCAAGATGCTATGGGGAAGCTTTTCTTTCTCAGTTCCTACTTTAATGGAGCTTGCAAGTCAGGCAGACGTTACCCCACTTGAGACATTTAAGGAACAATGCCCAGTTATATCTCCATGATGGTGCCTGGCATGCACTAACTGGTTATTGAAGAAAATACCTTTGATTAATTGAATGCATAAATTAATGAACGATGCAGTGATGCAGAAGCAACAAAGCACTGTAAGTGGGGCCATTTGCATCAGCAGGGGCACCCAAGTTCCACTCATCTTAGCTCTATGATTCTGTCTTTGTTAGGGCATCTTTTTCAGATCCAGAAGAGTCCACTGTTCTGAAGTCAACATTCTCCCTTTCCTACTTCCTCCTGCTCCCCCTGCTCACACACCTTTGAGATGTGCATCCTTAGGTAAAACCGAGCTAAAGAGGGAGGCCTGGCTAACCCAAGGTGCAGCCGAGTCAGCTGGCAGAGCTGAGCAATGGGACAATTCTTCCTGACCCCAACCCCACTGTTTGCCCCTGTACCGCTGCCACCTGGTTTAGGAACATACAACCTCCCTCACCTAGTCCAACGCATCTATATGCTGGCTTCTGTCTCTTTCCTATTGCTCCAGGCAAGATCTGTTTCCACTCCTGGATTGTATTCGAAAGTGAAGGAAAGAACATTTAGTAAAAATTCCCTCCTTTCATATAGTGAGGTGCTGAGCAAGGACTCCATTAGATAGCTGCGGGAGCACAGCTGAGTACATTGCTCAGCAAAGCTGCTGCATTTCATTTAATGCACATTAATAGGAGCCCACAATGTATTTTAAGAAAATTAAAATGAATATAGACACACATACATGCTTTAAGTTACCTAGGAAAATGCTATATCCTCAGGAGGAAGCAAAAGAGAACTCTTTGATCTCTCTCTCTCTCTCTTTCTGTTGTGTTTGTTTTACTTTATATTCCATTCTAGGGGAATCCTCAGGTCCCTCAGTGCTCTGGGTCATGGTCTCAACCCAACAGCGAGAGGAGGGAGGAGAAGGCATGTTTCAAAACAGCTTTATGGATTTTACGAATTTTCACCCATCTACGGAATTCATCACCTATCCCTTTGCTGAACTCCACTCTCATCACCATCAAGGAGCAAAACACACCCTTTGGTTTGTAAAGGGCCAACACCTCACAAAGGCTCATGAGTAAAGATGGGGCTGTATGCAGTGAAGGCAGACCCCACAAGGCCAGGGTGGCACCAGTGGACTGCTGGGCTCGCAAGTTGCAGGATAACTTGAGAGAATGTGTCAGAGCATCTCCTAAATCTGCCAAGAGGATTTTTACACATTTTGTGGAACATGATAGAAAAAGAGGATGAAAGTACTAACTTCAGAGATAGAAGAATGTACAAAGCTTTCACAAGATTTGACCAATTGTTTCTCTGAGTTCCCTGGCCTCTCGCTATTGTGGTTCCAGTTTTACAGGCAGAAATGGAAGCGCTGAGAAAGTGCCTCGCCCACACGTCTTCTGAAAGGCAAGTTCCAAAGGTGAAGATCTCTGGCTCCTACCCTAAGTTCAGCTCACCTGAGGCCTGTGTGAGGAGCCATGAGCCAGCTGCCTCGGAGCTCAGAGGGTGGGCACGCTAGGATCGCAGCTTCCTGACTCTGACACCTGAGGTGAGTAACTGGAGGTCTCTGGCCTTAATTTATATATCTGTAAAATGGGGATGAGAACATCTCCATTGTGGTTGTGAGAAGGATTTAGTAGACAATGTGTCAAGTGCTTGGCAAAATTCCCAGCTACTCTAAGTACCAAAATGGTGGCCATTGTTATGCCCAGAAAAGCAGCCTACACAGCCAACTGGCTTTCTCTGCGATTCAAGCTTTCCATAAAAGAATGACTCTCCTATGCCTCTGAAGTGCAGTTCATATTCTTCAGCAGGAAATCAGGAAACATAAGAGGCTGGACACCAAAGACTCTTCAAGGAAACCTCCAAAGACAGCAAGGCCTGAGATCAACAACCAGTAAGATCCAGTGTGACTTAAAGGATGAGACGGGAACAGGAAGAAACACTTCAGTTAGTGGTAGTTTTCATTTTTTCTCTGTTTTTTTTGTTGTTGTTGTTGTTGTTGTTGTTTGGGTTTTTTTCTCCCTCTGTCAAAGGATTAACGCGTAGGTTCTTAAACAAGGGGGTCCCCCACTTACAGCTGACAGCGGCAGCTGCAACCTCTGACTCTCCCGCAGAATGGCAGGGAATTGAATCAAAAAGAAAAGCAAGTGGACAACCTTTCCTCCGGGAGCAGGAAACACAATACCAGCCTTTCGCCAAACCCAGCAGACCCCGGCTCTGATTGGAGGTTGCTTCGGAACAAAGGGAAATTGGTATTTAAAAAAAAAAAATCTTCTGAAAGCCAACTCAGCAGATGGTTTTTTCCTGGGCTCCATGAGAAGAGGGGGGCGGTGGGGGTAGGGGAAGGATGCTGGGATAACACAACTGCCACCAGGATACAGATGACTGAGAAGTGACAAAGATGGGCAAAGAGGGCTGACCTCTCACCCCGGAATTTCACAAAGGGCAATTAGACCATGTGGCGGGTATCTGGACTAGGCTGCTGACCGCTTCTAACCCACAGCTGCTGTTCATCACAGCCACGTCTGGGGGCTTTATTTAAAGCAGGGGAAGAGAGAGGCCAGGGAATGAGGGGACATTGGAAGAAGCAATGGAAAAGTTTAATTAGAGACTACAGTTGGTTAGGAATCTACTACAGGGCAGTTCTGCAAAAGAGCACCTTTATTTCCACTGCACTTTTAACATTTCAGAACCACTTTACAACCATTCGCTCGGATTATCTTCAAAGTCATGTGGAAGGAAGAGAGACAGTAGTAACCCCTCGTTAAATATGAGGAAACAGAGATTCATTTGTTAAGGGCAGGACACGGATTCAGACTCAGATCCCCAGCATGCGGTAGCCATCCTCCCCTCAAGTCTCAGACAGCAGTGCTCACAGAATCTTGTTCTGGAGGGGCCTCTGGCTGAATCCCACATTTTCACTCTGAAGCAGGACACTTTGGAATACCCTTCTAGCTGAAGTCAGAGTGAGCCCATTATCCCACAGGCCTATGCTGCCCTGCCAGCAATCACATCTCACCATGCCTCACTGCCGCTGTGCCTGCTGTGCTTGCCAGCAGGGAGATGGCTGTGGGCAATCTGGGAAAGGGTGGGTCTCCAGGATGAAGCCCAGGTTCACCCGCAGCCTATGCCAGCAGCAAGCAGCAGAAATAATCAGGTGAACTGCACAGGACACAACTAGTCTCTCCTTGAGGATGTACCAGCAAGACCTGCTACAGAGGAATACTTCAAGGATGGCTTCTTGCTGCTGGTAACCAGGAGACCTGAGGGTTTGATAAGGATTTGAGTCCCTCTTCCCCACCCCCGCTGGTAATTAGTTGTAACCTCAAGGCAAGCTATTTAAAAACCAGTCTCTTCCTCAGTCTATAAAATGGGGAGGAATAACAGCTACTTCACTGAACTATCTTAAGAACCAACCAGAAAGAAGCAACAGTTGGGCAGACATGAATGCTTTGCAAAGGTGCTGGGCAGATGTGATGGCTGCTACCAATTTTCCATACTATGCACTATCTGCAACACATAGTTTGACAGTTTATTATATTGCTCTGGGTTTTCCCTAAATGCTCTGAGATCGATTCTCCCTAATAAGATCTTTCTATACCCCACACACAGCACTTATGCTGAACACACCATACAACTCTGTAGACTGGTGTAGAATTTAGATGCCTCAGCACTGCTACAGCGTATCTGGATGGGAGCACAAAAAAGGCAGCCTGATGAAAGATTTCAGATGTTCCTAAGGAATCAATGCAAAATACACGGGGCTGACTAAGCAAAAACTGTTTTGGTAGAAAAGAGTGTTTTCCATAGAATTATCTTCATCGGCACAGAGCTAACAAGAACTTGTTTAACATCCAGGCTAGGGAAATAAAATAAGTGGATATTATACTAAGAGCTATAACTCCTGTCCTCAGAAAGCTTGCACCGTAACTGAAAAGAAAATACTTTACCTTTGACAGCACACTTTTAACAACCCTCTCAGTTAGATCCAAGGCCAATATGTAAATGAGAAACCAGTGTCACAGACGGTGGGGAGCCATTTAGAGATGCCCCACTAAAGGATGCACAGAAGAGGAGCTCCAAGTGAGATGGCCATGTACATTTCAAAGCTGCCTTATTTCTCTGCCTTCTGTGTAGTCCCAGCCTCAAACCAGACCATCTGACTGACTTCTGATTCACAACTCTGCCTAGAATTGTGCAAAGAGAGATGATAATAAAATAAGGAAAACACCTGAATTTTGGCCTGAAGAATCCACTGTATGCAGGATGTGACAATCTGGACCAGGAAAAGTAGCATAAAGTGATATTAAATTGGAGAGTTTCTTTGACCTTGAGTTCAGTACACATGAACACTGATGAAGATGCTAGAAAGCCAGTATAGGCCAGGGTCCTGTTAAGAGAGGTAGCATACTTCTAGAGTGGAGGAGGTCACAATCCCTTGGTGCTCTGCAGGGCCAGCCCACCTTCCTGGACTGTATTCTACTCTGTGAGCCCTCCCCACTTAGGCCTTTTAGGAGGCATCCCTAGCACAGGAACCAAGGTGGTTTGGCATCAGGAAACCATGGAATCCAAGGAACGGTTTCAGGAACTGGAAATATTTAGGCCTTAAAAGGGATGACTTAGAAGACTGCATCAAGGATGACTTTAGTGCAATATAAGAAAGAGTTCCCCTAAAACCAGGGCTGCCTCAGGAGGTTGCAAGTGCCCTTCCTGAGGGCCACTGAGCAGCACCCTGATAACTGTCTGTGAGGGATTTTGGAGGGTGTCTTTTGTTTGTTCAGGAGGGATGCTGAAAGAGAAATATTCAGAGGCTCTTCTGACTCTCCCTGAAGTCCATGATTCTAGAAGTGTGACCCAACTGTGGACCCATTCCTTTTTTCTGATCCATAGCTTCTGTGGTCAGCCTTCCCCGTCTCTTGATTTAAGCCTGGGTCCTCAATGGGCTTAACTCCTACTTTTCGGATCCTTCCTGGCTCTCCTAATCTTGGCTTCCTTCACGATCCAACAGCACCCAAATCCCAGCATGACACCCACCTGCCACTTATTCAACGGCAGCAATCCAGCAGGAAGACTAGGAAGTTCAGGAACCTGATGGTGCCAGGAAAAGCCACACAGCCAACTAAATCGGTTTCCACCTCCTTGTTCCCCAAAAAAGACAAGGATGAAGAAATCACAGAGATTCCCATTATAGGCTACAAATAGTTCCCCTTTAGCTACATCTATGACCCACCAAGAGAAGCAACTCCTTTACATTGGTTCTGCAGGGGGACATTCCGTTGTGAAAAATGCTGAAACTCCTGAGCTGAACTCTGATTCACAGCCCTAAGCAAATGAACTAACTGGCCCATCATGAAGGGCTGCCCACATTCCCGGGCAAATTCATACTTGTAATTGATTACTTCTGATTAGCAAAGCATGGTGGCCCACTTTGAGGGGCAGAGCTGCTGTCTTCTGTGTCACTTCAAGAATTCTCTGTGCTCTCTCCCCCACCTCTGATCCCCTGTGAAACTGGCTAGAAACTTGTGGGAGGCAGAGAAGACGATCTGGGGAAAACCACAATAAACAAGGTCTAGAAAACACACTGAAGCAACCTCCATTTGATATTAATGATGATTATCAAGTGGCCCCAGGAGCCTGGGACCAAGAGGAGAACTGCTTGGACTTTGCAGAGTAAATAAAGGCCTCCATTGTTTCCCCTGCTGAGGTCACAGGCTGGTGGGGAGGTGATGGAAGTTAGCTTGGGGAGGGAGGGGCAGGCAGGGAAAAAAAACAAACCTGGGACTTCAGAGAGAAGCACACACTCAAGATATATAAGGGAGCTCCTTGCCTTCAGAGGGCAAGATTCATGGGGATACTGTGGAAAGTCAGGAGGATCTTTAGAAGCTATGTATTCCAAAGCTGCCCACGAGGCAGCTTGTCTGTATTCTGACAGTGGCCTCAGCTAACACAGAGGGCTCACTGCTTCACCAGTCAGCATATAATTCAGACTCTTCCACACACTGGGTCCAACAGCGAGTCAATGCGGGCATTTGCAGGCTGTGTCTGTCTGCACGCCTCCTGGGAACCTGGCTCAACTGAACTTCTGCCCTCCTCTCTGGCAGCCTCGCCCCCTGGCCACTGGTTCCTCCCTGGTGGGGGGTTCTCAGGGCCTTAACACCACCTTCCAAGTCAAGTCACCCTGAGAACTATCCAAGTTGAAACCATTTCTCCAAAGCAGTTTGGCTGTGTGCAAATCATAACATGAATTTTTAGCTTATGGTGGATAAACAAAGCCCCCGTGGCACGTGACTTCAGTACCTCGTGCTGTTTGTTTTCCATATGTAATGCAGTCAGGAGCCAGAAGGAAGGCCTGGGCCCCAGGCTCTGAGAACCTCCCTGCCACGTCCCCATGTTCTCCGCGTTGGCCCTTAACCAGTGACTGCCTGACCAAAGCCAGCCGCGTCTCATGAACAGCAAAGCAGGCGGAGGTTGTCCTGGGATGTCCTGCATTGTAGAGCTTTGAAGGTGGGACGTTTTTAACTTAAAGTTGCATGAATCAGAAAGTTCAAAGGATGGGGCAGAAAAGGGCAAAAAGGAGTTGTTTTTCCTGAATTTTATTAAAAATAAAAACAGCAATGTAACTGAAGTTCAACTGGAAATGCAGCTGGAGAGGTCTTCTTGAGGACAGAGAATTGCAATGATGGAGAAGGGGGGTGATCTGCAAATGCTGGAAGCGTGGCAGGGGTGGAAGGCAGCCACCACCCCACTTGGTTGTTCTTATGACACTGCTTTAAAACTTTCATTTTGAGTCATGCTTTGAGCTCAGCAGCAATCCTGGTTTGGCAGATAAGTGACCACAGAGATAAAAGACCTTTGAACCATCTCTAAATAAATCCCCATAGCAATCCCCACTACCACCAAAAAAAAAAAAAAAGCCTTAGACACATGCTGTATTAGTAGATGCTTGTGCAGGTATCAGAGATAAGACACTGGCACTGCCGTCCAGCTCACACAATTCAACACAGCCACCAGCAATATCAAAGCAGGATCAGCAGCATGGCCCAAAGAAACACACGGCTTCTGAGACAGCCCACACCTCCCAGGCACCCAGCACCACTGCAGGTCACTGTGTGCTAGCTGTGCCTGGACTGAGGAAGGTCCTGTGGGTGGCCCGGAGGAGATGGAAGCAGAAAGGGATAAGAGTAATGCATACCGAGTGAGGTGCTGTGCTAAGTGCTTGCAGGCACTTTCAGTCCCATAAGACACCAACAAGGAGGTGCTGCTCTTATTCCTTATTTCCATACAATCAGGAAACAGTTTCAAGAGGTTAAGTAACTTGCCTAAGTTTATAGGCGCCCAGGTTCTAGTGCAGGTTCTCTTCCACCAAAGGCAGAGAGAGCCCTAGAATCAGGGGATCCAAGTTCAAATCCATTCTCAGGACAGGGACTCTTTCTAAGAGATCTCTACTCTCCATTCAGAATCTGAACCCTTCACGGAACGAACGACTCTCCATCAGAACAGCACGTGGTTTTCCTGCTTGGTTATCCTGCCAGATTTATCTTCAATGGCACCGAGGCCACCAAAGACTGCTCCTTGGGGAAGTTCAAAGTGAAGCTGACTACTGAGGGAACAACTAAACCAGGAGGAAAAGGGTCAGCTCAGTGCTTTAAACCCCCAGAGAATCCCAAACACAGGAGGTTAAAAAAAAAAAAAATACAAGAAGGGAAGAGGGACCCAAACATTCCCAGAATATCCTCGTGGAACGCATGGCAAATCTCACCACTTTTTCAGCTCAGCTCTGACATTTGCTCCCATGATTTTAGGCCTTTTGACACTGGGGCAGAAAGGAAACAATCTGATGACGGAAGAGTGGGTCCAAAGAGAGGTCAGAAGTTTTGTTTATAGTAATTAGTTTTCTTAAAGAGAAAGACTTGCCCCATTTATAGAATGACTCTTGAAGTTTCCAGTTTTTAGAACAGAAATGAGGTTTCAGAGGTTAAAGGCTGTTTTCGTGTTTATTCCTTTTTTTTTCTAACACGCAAAAGCTGAGACCCAGGAAGGTGAAACATTCTAGGTGAAATTGTTAATAACAGAGGCAAAGTAGTGCCCGGGGCTCCTGTCCCCAAGTCCAGAGTTCTGTCCCCCACACCTTCAGCTCCAGGTGTCAGATGTTCCCTCTTGCTCCGTGGAGACAAATACTTTGAGGAAAAGATCACTCACCACCCTCCATGCGGCTTTAGCTATAAAATAGCTAGAGGGAAACCTACCAGGACACAAAAATTCCAGGCATTCTGCTGAATAAATAGCAATGTGTAGCTTAAAAGAAAAATCTATAGAGAGAAAATATAAGATTAAACAAGAGGGGAAATTCAGCCTCTTGTGAAGAAACGCTGGCAAGACCTGCTCTCTGAGTCAGGTTGAGGCTGTTGTGAAGGAAGATGCTCTTACTCTCAGAAGTTCAAACACCACATTCACACACCCAGAAGGAGGGAGGGCAGGTCCTCAGTCAAGCAATGCACCTAGGAGGGAGCAGAGAAGGTGAGGGTTCTGGGCAAAATGGTGGCGAGGGAAGGCCACTTGAACTCTAAGAGGATGGAAGGCTCTCTGTTGGATGCCCAGGACCATCCACCAGAGGGGAATAGGAAATGACGATGGTGCAGCAGCCAGATGTCGGGCAATCTGAGCTTTGTCCCCTGCCTAACGCTCTCTCCCAGAGCGGGCCCCGCAACTACCTGACGTACCAAACTGCTAAAAACATAGGGGGTCAAGACAGCAATGTGCCTCTCAGCACCCTATGGGAAAAATGGAGAAGCCAGCGCAGTCCTTCCTCACTGACAACTGCATTACCCAGAGGCTCCCCTTTTAAGTTTCTCTACCCCGTATCACTCTCATTATGTTCCCAGGGCTCCCAACTCTTCCCTTTCCCCAGTTCAAAGCCTGCTGAGCGCTCCCATTGCTTACAGAATTAAATGCAAACTCATTTATTTGATATTCATCGCTCTCTGCAATCTGATGTCAATCTAGTCTCCCATCTACACCACCTAAAAAGCCTTTTTTCAATCCATACTTTGTGTTTTGCACAAAGAAGATGCTATTTAGAGAATGAGCAAATGAATGCATGACCTATTAGACTTCTTAAGTGAGGGTTACGAGTGTTCAGAACAGAATACAAGATCTTTCCATAGACATATGCTGATGTCTAGGTGGGACTGCCAAGAATGAATCCTGAGCACATTTCTAGGACCACGGCAGGCACCTGATGAATACAAGGTTGAAGTCCTTGCTGCTGGAGGAAGTAGGTTCTCCTGATGAAGCTGGGGAAAAAGAAAAATTAAGCCTCAAGAAACAGAAGATGTCAAAAGCAAGTAAAAATTCATAAGCACTTGGAATTAAGAACAGTATGCCAGATTATGATCCTGTCACCCTAACTAATGTGGAAAAGTGTGGAAGAAATGCCTAGATCCTTACCTTGAAACCGTCCTGCAGAGTGTGTTCACCTAGGGACAGGAATATACAACAGCTTTGGAGTCTAAAAGAATTGGCTTCAAAGGCCAACCCTGGCCGTTTCTGTTCCTGCTCTTGCTCTCTTGAAGCAACTGAGCCTCAATTTTCTCATCTGTCAATAAACAATATCTGCCTGGCAGGACTGTCATAAGAACTAATGGTGAAAGTGAATACATGTAACACAGCGAGCAGAGGGCCTGCCACAGAGCTCAACAAATCAGAACTATTATGATGTGTGCTCTGTAAATTACCCATTTGCCCTAAAATCTTCCACTGAGTTATCTTATGTGAAAATCATCACCTCTGGCAGATGAGGAAACTGGGGCTTCAGCAAGGTTACACTCTAGATCCAAAGTCACAAAGCCAGTCAGTGCAGATTATCACACCGCATCTCCTACGCTGGGTCACTGTCTGGAGCCTGTCTAAGACTCCCCTCTCCTTCTCCTGCTGTTGAAACTGGACAGGTGTCCCCGATTCCCACGGAAAGTCCTCAGGAAAGAAGAGAGCTGCTAAGCTCTGCCCAGCTGGGAGCCTCTTAGAAACCTGTCACTGTTGGAACATTTTATGCTCACACGTTGTACCTGAACTTGCTTTAGAGACTCACTCCCATGTTCTCTGTGGTTCTTATGGAGTGACATAGAAGAGAACTAGAGGAAGCTTCTGTTATTACATCACTTACCTGATTAAGTGTAAGATGCAACAATGTTGGTGCCATGACAAAGGGCAAGTTGCATTTATGGAGTCCATCCGCAAAGTAAGACCTGTCCAAAGGACAGTTCTGAGGCCCTGAAATATGTTCTGAGCTCTCCTCTCAGCCTCTCCTTCTTACCAAATGCTGCTCTTACACCTCACATAAATTAATTCACCATAAACCGTCTTCCATACAGCATCTCAATTGCCATCCTAATTTCATATGAAGGGAGGTAACCTGTCCCCTGATTAGAAGAGGCCATGCATCCTTGAGCCAGTGAGGTAGTATTTTCATGGGTCCTTCCTAACATCTTATCACTTAAGTGGTCACGTTCCCTGAACATCTATGACACCTCCCCAGTTTTCAGGATTGGTCCTAGGTTTGAAATTCAGAATAAAGCTCTTGAGGATGCCACACATATATCTCTCCACCCCAAAGCAGTAGAACACGTAGAAATAGACTTAACCCAGCAGAGAACTAGCTGTGATCTGTAAGGAATGCTGTCATTATCCTACAGAGCATTCTTTTTACAAAAACCAATGAGAAAGAAAATCATTTGGGATCCAATATAAGCTGCCTTTGCCTAAGGCTGTCAAACAATGACTTGAACAAAATTAATTGGTCTGAAAAAAAGAAGCACATAATGATGTAACACCCAATTTCCCCTAGCCTCCAAATTTGGAGGCTGAACCACTAAAAATAAAACAAAATTCCTATTATCCTGAAACTCCACGTCCTTTCTCTAAGTCAAGGGTTAACAAACTTTTTTTTTTTTCTGGTAAGGGCCAGACAGTAGATAGTTTAAGCTTCGCGGGCCATACAGACTCTGTCACAACGACTCAACTCTGCCGTTGTGGTGCAAAAGCAGTCATAGACAAAATGTAAACACATGGATATGGCTCCATGCCAATAAAAATGTATTTATGGACACTGAAATTTGAATTTCATATAATTTTCACAAGTTACAAAATATTATTCTTTTGATTTTTTTCCAACCATTCTTTGCTTGTGGGCTGTACACAAACAGGCAGGGTGCTGGATTTGGCCCAGGGACTATAGTTTGCCGACCCCTGCTCCAAGTCAGCACATATATTCAAGCAACTCCTGAATGGGTGTCTCCACCAGCTCAAGGACCAGCTCAACAGGGCATCCATCCTAGTGCCTAGCATAGGACCTGAGGCCACTCCCAGGGGCCACTCCATGTGACTTCTTCAATAAGTGGCTTGATTCACAAAAAAAGACCCAGAAGACTGGATTTTAGAGTTAGACAATGATCTCTTGCTTATGAAATGCCATCCTCATCCTTTGCCATATCCCAAATTACTGGTCATGTTGCTGGTTGCTTCACGTTCATACAAATAAGTAAGTGCTGCAAGTTCACGCCACTGAAGCTTTCCATACAAACGGAAGACCAGGTTTCCACCCCTCCACCTCAGCTTCTGCTTTTGCTTACTCCCAGTTTTCAAAATAACAGGAACCTGAAGAGTAATAAAGTTAACGTTCTAATCCAATAGACATCAGAGAATATTCTTATCATCTATCAAGTGATTACAACTCAGTACTGATAATTTTTTTTCATTCATTTCTGGGAAGTAATAGCTCTAGGCATAAATAAATGTAGAAAGACTGGAGAAGCACAATATGAAGTAAGCTCCCAACAATTGAAATTTTTTGTGGATATTTTCATTACCGTGTCAGCATAATGCAGCACTATGAGTTGAATTTCGTTCCCTCCTCTTCCTTTCTGCCCCCTCCAATTTCTGAGACTTAGAACATTTATTTGGTAAGTCACATACTCAAAGAAGCAATTTCAATGAAGCATACAAAGTGCATCCAGCTTTTTGAGTGAGGATGACCAACCTGAAAATTTCAGATATGAGAATAGAGGTCCACTACATGTTTCAGTTTTGAAATCAACCCATGTCACAAATTCCAGTTTTATTCTAGGGCATTCCAACAGACAGAAGGCTATATTTGGGAACAATCTTGTGCCTTTAGGCAAAGTAGTACCTGATCGAGACAACTTATCCTCTCTCTGGGGTAGTGAATTTGGGTTTGCACACAAAAAACTGTGGGCTGCTGCTCAAATCCTCACGGTGATGGGCATGGAGGAAAAACAGTCACCACAGTTTTCAAGACTGCCCACCTACACAAAAATCCAACAGCAAACAAAGAACGGGCCATCTCAGTGAGCAGAGACAAAGATATTCATTTCCAAAGCTGAAGAGACCCAACTGCAAAGCAAAACCTGACTTTCTAAGTGGAGACTGAGTTGAGCTGTTGTGTTTGCTTACAAGAATCTCAAGTTTCCACATGCATCTAAATAATGTTTGGTTCTATGAGAGAGAACCAGAAAGCACAGCAAAGTTGTACTAGGGAGGGGAAAGAGGAAAGCACTGCCTATATGCTCTGTAAAAACAAGTCAATTTCTAAAGATGCCTTCGTGATCCAAATGTTAAAGCAAAGTGACCAACTCTCCCGGCTTGTCCAGGACTAAGGGGGTACCTAGATGGATGACATTCAGTCTTAAAACCAAGATAGTCTGAGCAAACTGGGAGGCACTGGTCACCCTAGAAAGTCTCTTCTAGTTAAAGTCTTTGAATTTTAAATGCAACAAATTCCCGAAAACACCTAGCATGATGAAAGACGCAAAACCCTACGATAAAGAAAATCCTGATTCCCAGCAGTTCTACTGTAAATGACTACAAGCTCAAACACCACTGGTAACAGAAACACTACAGATTATTCCTGGGCTATAAAGGAGAGGGGTTCATATATATGTGTCATTTTTAGCTAATCCATCATGTCTAGAGCCCAAATAAATAACATGTGGGGCAGAGAGTTACAAAGATTCTGATTAACACCTACAGCCTAGAACCCAAAACTCCGTCAACAAGAGGGAACCTTTCAACACTATTCACAAGTCCCAGACATTCTTGGGAACAAGAACTTTCTAGACTAGGGAGTTCTCTGCTATCATAGCTGAGTGCCACACTCTTCACAGGAAGGGAGCTCACTGTAACCTGCTGTGATACAAAACAAGTACAAGGAAACCTGGATCCATTCATCCCCAACCAAATGACTCCCTCAGTCTCCTAGAGAGCTGCTTTCTACACCCATCTTTGACTTTTAGGAGGAAAATGACAATCAACCAAGTTCATTCAACACTCAAGCTTTAAAGTCTATGATGTATTAGACAAAAATTCAGGTCAGTCGCCTGCCCCTTTTCTTTCTCCAGTTCCAGCTCTGATGCTCACCACTGGCTTTCAGCGTGATGATCTCCCAGCCCTCTCAGAGCCTCACTAACTACGAAGACTGAACTTCTTTAGTCAGGTGAGCGACTCGCCTATTTGACAAAGATTTACAATAGTAATTGAAACCAAAAGGAGTTTATAACACTTCTGAACTGTTCTAACTGACCATAATTTTTCAACAGCCCACTCTTGACTATGAGAACTGACGCAAATCTTAAAGGAAAAAAAAACACCTCAAAACATTGTCACAGCTTAGCCAGATCTGACCCAGCCAATGGGCTGCTACACAATAAAAGGAACTCTCCAGAATTATAATTCTAGTAGTTATTATTTTTCAAGTGGGTAAAAACTATAATAATAAATTGGACACTATACCAAGATATCAGAGGCATTTCTTCTGGAGACCCTAAGTATTTCATTAAGGACATTGGTAATTCAGAAATAAATAAGTAATAAGCAAATAGACCCTTACAAGTTGAAATGGCAAAAGCAAACAAACAAAAAACCCTACGAAACAGGGCTCCCTACCTTCTTTTTGGAGTGACTTCTTTCCTCCTCCTTTGTGGCTTTGCTATTTTTCCCAGCGCGGGACACCTTCTGGTCCCCAGACTGCTTGATGGTGATCTTGATCTCAGGTGGGCATATATAGTTCTCCAGGTTCTTTGGGGGTTTCTTAGCCCGCTTTGTAGTCTGAATCTTCAGCTTCAGACTCCCCTCTGTGAAGTTTGCCTCCTTGATAGAGAACTCCTGTTCTTCCAGGCCGTCTCCTGCCACCCATTTCTCACTGTCTGCATTGGAGTTGGAATCCACATCCCGTCCTGAGGCCAGTTCATCCTCCTCCTCTGGCTCCATGCGCTCTCCGCCCACTGGGATCCCCTTCCCAGTTCCTGGAGCAGAGAGCAAAGGTTCTCCTGCACAGCCAGGAGCAGTGGGGGGCTTGGCTGAAGAGACCGGCAGGAATTCCGACTCACTCCCTCTTTGCCGGGAGCTGCTTAAGATTTCCCTGGACTCCATGACAATCCTACAGTCTTCAGGAGTTCTCAGGAGGGGGAAGGGAAAACGGGAAAAGGGAAAGGTGAGAAGAGAGGATACCCAAAATTCCAAGGACAAAGTGGTCCAGCTGCTGGATTCACAGTCCCAGGGATGCAGACACGGTGAGGTGTTCAGAAGAGATCAGATCTGCAACTGAGAAGCAGAGAGATAATTAGCCATGGCAGGAAGGAAAATGATCTCAAAAGTAACTCAAGCTAATTTCCAGAAGCCCCGTCCCTCTTATCTATGGCATCAGAAAAAATGATGGAAAGAAATCAAACCAGAATGTGCACATTCCCAAATAGGATTATATTGGAGCATAGGGCGAAACACACACACAGCCCTTCATTGAATTGTTATTAATTTTTATGGCTGGAGGCCCAAGAATAAAGATAAGAGAGGCAAGTCCTGCAGTCCAGTAACAAGCTAGAAGCTTCTTATACTGAAGCCACAGCTGGCTGAGTCACCATCAAAACCAACCATGATGAAAGGGAAGTCTGAAGTGTTGATGCTCAGGTCTGTGGGAACTGCATTTGGCTGGCTTCTTGCACCACTTCCCTCTCACAAATGAAGAACAGTTTGCAAAGCTGAACACAACCCCAGAGCTGCCGGGGTCAAGCTCTCCATTCCCTTGGAGGAAGGACATTTAGCCGACCTCTTGACCATTCTTCCTTGATCATTTTTCATTGTAAATTATTTGAATTATGCAAAGTCTTATCTTTATTTCTTAAAATAAATGCAAAGCTTAGGTGCAGGCTTGCAAAAGGAAAACAAAAAGAGTTCAGTGGGAAATCATTTCTAACGCTGTGATTAATACAAAACAACCCCTAAAAGTGTTTCCATCGACACAAGATATTTAATCACTATTAATTGTTTAGAAAAAAGTAGCCATTCCAGAGAGTTTTACTTCCCTTTCTGGTCCTTAAATAAAATGGCATTATGTCTACATGACAACAACAACCAAAAAAGAAAGGGAGCATTTTACAGGCCTTTGGACGTATCAGAAATCACCCCCAGGATCTTTGGTTTTTGATTCCGCCTTCCTCTCAGAGGAAAAGAAAAACATCAGCCAGGCTCTCTGCGGGCTATCACAGCTTCAGCTAAGCTATCCTTCACCCTTATTCACTGTACGTCCCATTAGTCCCAATTTCATATTCATCATTTTCAAAGCCCAAAAAGAAGCCCAAATGCTCATTCTCATGAGAAAACCTAGAGCCTGGGGCTGCACAAAACTTCAAGACATCATCTCTTTCCACCCCTAGGCAATCAGACAGATCACACTCAGGCCTTCTTAAATGGCTGAATACTCTGGAAGTTT
Organism: Equus quagga; assembly: GCF_021613505.1. NCBI lineage: Eukaryota > Metazoa > Chordata > Mammalia > Perissodactyla > Equidae > Equus > Equus quagga. Next base: position 30,218,528 of record NC_060275.1, read on the forward strand.
CCCAGCAGATGACATTACTGTACACCTTAGGTTTCCACCTTTGAGCTCATCAGTGTAAGGTATTGGCCAGCCAATGTGCCCACCAAAACATCCCAATGACGCCTGAAAAGACAGATTCAGAAACAGCCAAGAACTGGAAACCTGAAGACCGGGTGCATATTTTCTCCCTCTGGAATCAGTACATTTTCAGCTGACACCCTGTGTGGAAGCCAGCCAGCAAGGCAGCCAGGGCTTCAACACGGACCCTGCTCCCCAGGGAAGTTCAGGCACATACTCAGCTCCAGGAAATTGCTCAGCCCTGCAGAAAGACACATTTACAACCGCTTCCACTTAGGGGAAAACCCAATGAATACTGCATTTCTGGAAGAGAGGAGGCTTCCTGGTGAGAGCATGAGCATCTTTGCTGAAGCTGTCAGCAAACACTGAGCAGCCACCTGTGCCCCATGCTACAAAAGAGACAAAGTCTCCACTTAGCAGTGGGGGAGGGCAATTAGACCAGGAGACACTTGACGTTTCTTTTACTTGTAAGATTCTCTGTCTCATCTAGACTGATCTGCCTATCTGCCCAAAACCTTATACAACTTTTTGAAAGTCATATTCAAGTCAAAATTCATTGAGGGCTCTCTGTCTAGTGTCAGGTACCACACTAGCTGTTGGAGACATCAAGATGCTCTAGAACATGTCCCTGCTTGTCACGCAGTAAGAATCCACTAGGTCTTTCTTAGCTTGTACCCCAGATCCATACAAATTGCAAGCCAAATTTTCTTATGGCAGTAGTGTTCAACAGTTTACTCCGTCCGGCATGACTCTCTAATGTTGCATTTTAATTCCCTAGTACATACCTATAAAGCTATCCTTGGGTCAGGGCAAAAGTGGAGGCATATTCCCCATAAAATGTTCTTAAACTAAGTCCATTTGGACCTTTGAACCAGAGTAGGCCAATGTATATCACAGGCTCTGAGATGAGAGAAAAGAAGGTGAAATCTAAACTTCAGAGGACTGAAGAGGTAAATCCAGTGGATATATCATTAATATTAAGAAAGTATCTTCCCTTAAAAAAAATTATTCACTTCACAGTGTCTTACATTTAATAGTATAAATCACTGACTAACTGATCTAGAAGACAAAGTTCCAAAACTTAAAACTCAAGTCGTAAGAGATCCAGAAAAAATAAAAATTCGCCCTTTTTTTTTAGTTCTCCTCAAGTCAAGATCCTAAGATACAATGAAAAGACAATCTCTTTCCTCGAGGAGGTGATACTTTCCAAGAGAGATTTGAAAAATAAAACAGAGCAGATTTTTATATGTCCTATAAGAAAGGGCAGAAACGAAGAGAAGAGAAAATGTTTTCCACTTGGACCAGAGTGGACAGACAGATAGGAAACTACACAGGAAGTCTTTAAGGAGAGCATGGGATATGGCTTTGACCTTGAGGGGCTTCAACAGAGTGGGAGGAAGGAAGACACAGCAGACAGAAGGAAGAGCACGAGGCAAGGCCTCAGGCAGGAGCAGGCAGAGTTATGCTCAGGAAAGAGAAAGCTAAGGTTTGGCTAGGAGGTGTGGTACAAAATGGGGACCAGTGAGAGGTACGGCTGGAGATCAAAGTTTGCAGCCAGATCATGGACATCCTTGAATGTCACACTAACAAGTTGGATTATATCTTACAGGTAATGGGAAGCCATTTAAGAGATGTCAGCAGGGAAGGGGCGCTATCAAAGCTATGCTTCCAAAGGATAATTCTGGCACGTGGCTTGAGGGTGAGTTAGGAGAACCTGATATTAGAGGCAAGGAGACCAGAGGAGGCTCAGCTGAAATTCGATTCCTGTTGCATGAGGACTTGAACCAGGGCGGTGTGAGTGTGACATGATAAATGCTAGAGATGAAACAGTAACACAGTTTCAAATAATCCCAATCTTCAGGAGCACATCAATTTCAGACTTTCCATACTGGTCTCACCTTAAGACTCCAGTCTTAGGGCTCATTAGCCATCAACTTGCAATCCCTATTCAAGTCAAACCAGTCTCCATAGCAGCAATACATATACAGAATTCTTTCTGCCTTGGTATTTTTAAAGAATCTTTCCTTGTATCCCCTTCCACCGATCCGTGCAATGCCTGGCATACAACTGGTGCTCTCCAAATGCTTGTTGCATGAAGGAATGAGTGAACAAATGAGCAAACAGATCCCGAGCCTTCTCATATGTCAAGGTCATGCTCAAGTCTTCACTTCTCCATGGTGACATTTTGCAAACTCTGGACCACAGCATTCACTTCCTGGCCTGAGTTACACTGCACCCAACTGTATAGCTTGCCACTAAACACTAGTCTTTCATTGTCTACGTCGTTTTGAGTACACAAATCTTATTTTCCTTACTCAACTGCAATTCAGTCTCAGGCTGAGACCGAGTGTGATTGTACAACACTTATACCCGCTTCAGCACCCAGAGCAGGACTGAGCACTAGAAGGACTTCAAGAAGTTCCTTCTGAATGAAAATGAATTAGCCCCCGATAGCTATTCACAGTCCTGTGGTTCAAACTACTCCAACGGCAGCTCCACCCACCCATGCCTCCCCCTGCGAAATTCACTGCCTGTGCTGAAAATGATAATCCAGCCCCTCCTGTGCACATGCTCCCCTCACTTTAGGAAAATACAAATAAAAAGAAGTTTTCAAAAGCAAGGAGCAAAGAAACCTAACCCGTCTGTTTACTTCACCCAGCACACAAAGCTGTTGCTCTCCTTTTGCCTTCTTCCGGCACGTACCTGCCACCCCAAATTCACAGTTCGATTTTGCAGTCAGTCTGGAAAACAACTGCGAGTCCTCTTGTGGTGCGCCTCTGCCAACATGCATGTGTGGGCACACGCATTCACTCACACACCCACAGAGGAGGGGAAGCCACGCAAGGTGAAAACGTTTTGCCTTGTCACATTCCAACAGTCAGTGACTCCTCCAGAGGGGGCGGGTGCACAATGGACAGTCTGTCCTTAGCTCAGGCTTCCAGTCCAACAAAAGTTAACCCTTCCCTGGCTGCCTGAAGGACTTCTGGGGGACACCTGGCGGGTGGGGTTAGGAAGAATATAACTTATTTAAGAAATACTTAATACTTGCCCAGGAAAAACTGCTTAGCAGATCCCAGGAAAACAGAGGGGCAAGAAGGAGAATGGTGGTGATGTTTACCTGGAAAGAACTCTGGGACAGGAGTCCAGAAACTTGACCTCTACTCCTGGCCCTGCCATTCACAGGCAGTGAGATGCTAGACAAGCCCCTTACTCCATTTGAGTCCCTTACTCCATTCTCATCTCAGCAATGACTGGAGTGGGACCAAGATCTCTTCCATACTCAAGACTTTGTAATTTTACCCTGCACAGCCATAGACCCATGGAGACACTCCAGAATGGATAGTGTGACCTACAGAATTACTTCTCTTAGGGACCAGGGCAATCCTGCTTGGCTAGATGTGTCTCATAACCCAAAGGAGTCCCAAAGTGTACATAATTCTTCCCTTCATATTCGTAAGATGGAAGATTTTCTCCTGGTCTAAAATCCATTCTCCATCTGCAGCCTTGGGCAACTCTTACTAATCCCAGAGCTTGGAGGAAATGCAAATTCTCGAGCTCTATCTATGGAATTAGGGATCGAGGAGTGGGGCCTAGCACGCTGGCTTTTCCCAAGCACTCCAAATGGTTCTGGTGGGCTCAGGCTTTGCCTGGTCTATGTGCCTATCCTTACCAACTGCCTTGACCATAGAGCACTATTATTCTGTATTTAAGGGGAATTTTCCCTGATAGTAGTGTTCTAAGTCTCTTAACACTAAGCATCAGTGGCATTTTATTCATCCACGCAATCCCAACACCTAACACAATGCCCAATGCATAAGGGATACTCAAGAAATGTTGATTGACTGAATTAATAAGTGAATAAACCAAATGAGGCTGGGTGTTCCAGCATTATCCACCTCTCTCATCTGCTTTGCTCCCAGCGCACGTGCAGGCCATCATCACCCTGACTGCTGCTTTCCAAAGGGATGACAAGGTGGAACCCACAGAGCCGTTGGTATATTTAACAGTGACTCAGATGATGTGGATTCTGGACCTAGTTCTGTAGTTCTGCCACTTGGGAGCCATCATAAGCACTTTTTCAGCCCAGTGTCTCATCAACAAAATGGAATGATGTCTTTCTGATCTACCTCGTTAGGTCAAGATTTTGATCTTCTTTGTTGCTATTGTAGAACTACATGCTCTTTATTAAAAAAAATTTTAAATAACACATGTACCTCATAAAGTCCTAAAGGCAGACAATCACAAATATAGGAAGAGTTCTCTGCCTTATTGCTGACCTTTCCCAAACTCCCTTAGAGCTGTTTATCCTCATCTGCACCTTAGCTCCCTACTCTGCAATCCCCCTAAGACCAGGCACTTCTTTCATCTTTACATGTAGAAGGCACTGCACTGCACAAGGAACCCTCAGGTCAGAACCTTTTCCCCTCAAACTCTGCAGAATGTCTTCTACCATTTGAAGTAATAGAAGAAAAAATGGAGGCTGACCTGGCTTTGCTTCTCTTGTAGGTAAATCGGTTTATGCTGTTATCATTGAAGATTTTTTTCATGATGGTAGAATTTTATTAATGACAAAATGAGTGTAGTGTGGACCTCCCTCTCTTTATTTTTCCTGGAACATGATGAGCCTTCTGGATCTGTATGGGCAGGTTCTTTCTAGTTCAGGAAAAATATTTCCTTCAATTATTACCTTATTCATTTCTTTAATTCAATGATTCTGGCTTCTTCTAAGTTTTTCCTGTAGTTCTTAGTTTGGAACTCTCATCTCTGTTCTCCATTTCTCTCATTCTCTCTCTCACAGTTTTTATCTCTATATTTAGCGTGGTGGGGGAACACACCCTAATCCATCCTCCCTGATACCAATTTAATCCGATTTTCCATGCCTCCTTTGTCTATAATGACTACATTGTGGATTTTTAATTCTGCTATTGTACTTTTTCTATCCCTGCAATCCTTCTTTATTTATTCATCCTCCTTTGAGCTGATTCTGATGCCTTTCCATCTCCACATTTCTCCTTGTTACTTTCTGCTCTTGTTCCATCAGGGTCATGCTTCTTCCGGCTGTAGATGTCTGGAAGGTTTTAAAACTTCTTATTTTACTGATCTAGTAAATAACTATCATGATACTCTTCCTTTTATCTTGTTTTGAATGTTTTACTCCCTAAGATCTCACGTCAGATTCTTTCTCTTTACTCATGCTCTAATGAGGAGAGTCATACAGGGTAGTGTTGGCCTACAGAGGAAGTACTGGACTGCTTTTGACTCTATCTTCCATCCATCTTGAAAACAGTCAAATCCTCCTGAGTTGTTGGGGTTATCAGTGATCCGATCATTGCAGTTTCCAGTGAACAGTACAGTGGGTGATGAAGCCAGCCTCTAGGAGCACATAAGAGCCTACCATGTGTATCTCTTCCCAACTCCACATTAAACAGTATCAAGTTGGTAGCTTGAAACTCGGCTGTGATAGGAGTGTTTACACAATAGGACTCAGCAAACTTCATACATCAGGGCTTAAAAAAATCTGGAGAACAGAGTGTTAAGCATTTACTAGAACACCACTGAGAGTAGACATCTATGCACTATTGTTTTGCTGGACTAAGAGGGGATTCTTCTGCTGGATTCTTTGAAACTCTGAATAGCTGAAATCCACAATACGCACCGTGACAAAGACTCTTTATGTCTACCTCAGAACTTTACTGAGGAAACCTCTCCACCTAGAAGTCAGTGCTCTAGTTCTACTCCTCCCAAAGCTCCCTCCTCCAGTCTTGCCCATTTGCTTTCTGACAGCTGTAGACTTTGAGAATACTATGTATAATGACGTTAGGGAGGAGATCATCTTTAGTTGTTAAAGTTGCCCGTGCAGTAGCCCTGATGACTGCCTATTTTTTTAGTTGACAGAAATTACAAGTTTCTGATTTTGGGAAGCAAATGGTATAAAAGGATAGAGTGTGATTCTACCCGGCTATAGATAGGGAAGTCATTATATTTTCAACCTAGGCTCATTAGCCTATAATCCCTTCTCAGATTCTGGCAAAAGACTGACTGAGTTTGGCTTTGGGGATGCTTGAGCATTCAACTTTCTGTATGTCTTCCAAGGTATTTAGGTGGGAAACTAGAAGTGATTTTTTTCCACTTAGGGAACTTTGCATGAGCTTGGGATCCTCTTCCCACTCCCTTGAGTTAATGCCTCTTCATTACTCAGGCTCAAGTCAAATGGTGCTTCCCTGAGCTTCACAAACCAGATCAGGATGCCCTGTTTTGTGCCTTTATAGCACAGTACTCCTCTTTCCCAGCATTTATTATATTTTATATTTAAATACTTGTGTCACTCTTAGTTTCAGCGTTGCCTCCTCCACCAGATGGTAAGCTCTTGAAGGTAGGAACTATCTTTTTGGCTCACCGTGGAACCCCTAGAGCCTAGCACAGCTCCTGATACATGCAGCAAAACTCCAAATTATTTGCTGAGTGAATGCTGAATGAGAGGCTGTATCAAAGGCCAGCTAGGCACCATTTGACTCAGGTACCCATGACTCTGAGTGATGTGTCTCTGAAATCCTTCCTGCTGCAAAAATACCCAGAGTAAATGCTCCATAAACACTAATAAATTGATCAAGTGACCCAACCTTACCCAGCTCTCAATCAGCAAAGGCAAAGGCAACTCTGCCCCATAGTTCCCTGACCCTGCAAACACACCAATGGTCTACAGCAAAGAAAGCTCAGATTCAGTGGCTTCTTTACAGGACATGTCTATGTGGTCCCTTCCTGATCACAGTTCCTGTCCTCCAAGCTGAGACTACTACACCCACCACATTCCCCAGCAGCATCTCCTGAGGTGCAGTTCCCCAAATCCTGCTGATTTGCATTACATCATATGATTCCTTGTTATTTCCTCTGGCGGACCTGCCCTTTCTCTTTTCTCCACTTGGTTACTCTAAGTCATCCTTCAAGAATTGGGTGAAGCTCACCTCCTTCATGAAGACAGGCTAGACTTTCCTTTTCTACTCCTTTCCCTTTGTGTGTACACATGTGCACACACACAATCTCACACTCATACTCACAGATGGTCTTGCTCTCACTTCCTTGGGTATTCTGCTATCAAAGCATTTGGCAAAGGATACTGCCATCTTCCATTTACTTATCTTTCTCTCCCACCAGACCAGGAACTCCATAAGGAAAGGGTCTGGGTTTTACATGGCTCTCTATCACAGTTCAGAGCATAGTGAAGACACAGAGTAAGAGTGCAATAACAAGTGTCCACGCCATGTTATCTCCCTGAAAAGCACAATGAAGTAGCATCAATTTGACGTCATAGGTGTAGATTACTTAACCTCTCTTTCTCACTTAGCAAACATGTTCTTGGAAAATATATTTAAACGGCTCAAATATTATGTGGAAATTGGGTAATAATCCTACCTCACAGGTTGTTTTGAGAAGAAATTGAAGATTAAATAAGATATTTATGAAATAATATGTTGGGATCACCTTAGCAGACGTTCAAATGTTTTTGGTAAATTTGATTTACTTCCGTAGTCTCTGTCACCTAAGCTAGCATTTGGCTAAATGGTGCCTTCTCTTCACAGATCCCAAGTAAAACCTGAAGGACAAGGGTTGGAGACCAACCTCCTCTAGCTCCCTACACAACAGGAAGCACAAACAAGTAGTTTAATTTGCACCTGCTAACTTGAGCGCTTTGATATTGAGTATTGCTTTCTCCTTGTTCCCAGTCTGTCTCGTAGAAGAAATAAGACTAAGTTCAGCCGTGAATTCCAGATTCAATTCCCTGCTCTGCCAGTTGGAGCTGGGAGGCCTTGGGCAAGTTTCATTTTCTCACTGGGTCTCCCCATCTTCATTTGTAAAATGAGGGGATGTGATGAAGTGAACTCTGTGGCTCCCTCCAGCTCTGACATTCTCAGGTGCGGAGTCTTATCTCCTCAACTTGACAATCAGAGGTACTTTCAAGACAGGGGTGGTACCTTCCACCTCTTTATAGAGCCTGCTGGTTCTGAAGCTCTGCCCGGCTGGGTCAGCTGAGCCTAACACAAAACTAAGGCTCAGTCCTGGGCTGGGGAATCTCCCTGATAGGGAGAGAAGCAGAATCAAGCTTCTGAGGCCTGAGGCTGGGCATGCTGTTAACCAGCAGTTCCAGCTCTAGCTGCAAAAACAGTGCCTCCTCTGGGAACCCATAACAAACACAACACAACACAACAGCAGGAGCCTTGGGTCTTGGGCCCCCAGGGAAAGATCTCTACAGCACTGACTGGGCCAATCCTCAAGTTTCCAGGTTGAGCTCCAGTTCTGTAGTATTACCTGTGGTCTCTGTTGCTCCATGCAGCCAAGGAGAGTGCACACTCGTAATGAGAGAGGGGTAAACACAACCAATGGCCTTTACAGGCATTATCAGTTTAATCCAGACAAGAACCCTGTGATGCAGAAGACCTGTCCTCTTTTTATAGATATGGAAATGATGGTCCAGAGAGGTTAATAGTTTGCTCAGGGTTACACACTACCTATGCCAGATCCACAATCAAATCCAGGTTTATATGATTCCAAAGCCTCTGCTTTTACTTTTACATCATGATGTCTCTCATACGCAAAGCAATGTCAGCTTTTAGCCAAATACTCCTAGCTGCTTCTACAGACATGAGCTACAAAACCAGTTTGCCATCTGACTGGCCACACCACTTAAACTCTCTGGGCATCAGTTTTCTCACCGGCCCTCCTAGTATCTTCACAGAATCTTACAAGGAAAAAAGCAAATAATATATGCAGAATAGCACCTAAGTAGGTTAAATATGGTAGACCTGTAAGAAGTAACTGTGATGATAATATTTCTTGTCCAAGTAGAGTAGAGACGTCCATGTGGTAGAGAAAATGATCCTGTTTTCAACATGCATCTGATATATAACAGGTGCTTTAAGTTTATTATTTGATTTAACCTTGAGATGTGCCCATTTTACAGATAAGAAAACTGAAGTTGAGAAATTCATTGAAATCAGAGAGGTAGTTCTAACTCCAAATGTCCTTTGCTTTCCATTGAAGCATAATGCCACCAGTCTTTAAATACTTAGTGGCCACTTAAACTCTGGTCCTCCATCATGCCGTGTGTAAACTGGGGATGAAAATGGTAGACTTACTTGAAAGCAGGCTAAACCGAATAGTCGAACAGATAATAAAGACCACAGTCTTTCTTTCAAAGCTCTCTAATTTTCACCCCAAGACCTATTGGGTCTTAATTCAAATTCCTTGACTTCTCAACCATCTGATTCAGCAATGGCTTTGCTCATTGTCATTTGAACATAAAGTGTAATCTGACACTGAGATATTTGTGCTTCTGCCACAAAGGAGATGCTACGCATACCAGAGAGCTAAACAAATATTAGCTCCCTTTCTCTTCCTTTATGATATTTCTCCTTGAACTATCTTGAACTGTCATTGAAATGTTCCATTGTTGCTAAAACTTGTAAATATCTTTCTCCAATTATACACTGAACTCCTGGAGATGAGTAACAGTATCATGCAGTATTCTTATTCCCCAGAGTGGCTGATCCCCATTCCAAATGCTTATATGTACTTTTACTTTTTGTTCTAAAGATAACTCTTTTGAACCCCAGACTGAAGTGTTGGTGGCTGACAAGACCGGGGCGGGGGCAGAACAGTCACAGGTCGGGGTTCTCTCTTGTGTGGTATGCGTGGAAGACCCCTGACTGGCACACCCTTCTGCTCCTCACGCCTACTCTCCTCGCACTCTGAAAACTCCAGTTGTGGCTCCCATCTCAGCACAGGAGAGATGGAGCCTTGGCCCTTTCCTCACAGAGCCCCATCCCATCTGTCTTGCTGCCTGGCACTTCACAGAGCCCTGGTCTCTGGGAAGCGGTCTCCTTTCTGCCTCTACATTCTCAAGCGGAATGTCTTCCCTGCTGCTCTGTACTTACCCTAGACAGCCCCATTGTTCAGGACTCAGCCCAAGTCCCACCTACTCCTTGAAGCTTTCTGAGGGCTGTCCAACAGCTGGAGGTGCTGGTCTTCCCTGCGCTCCCAGTGAAGTTCATTTACTTAGCCCTAGATGACGGTCCTTTGCAGCTCCTCCACTGGTTTCTATGAGTTCTCGCGGAGTCTTTCACCAGACTGAAAGCAGAGACAATGTCCTCTCCATCTCTCAGGATCCCCACAGTAGCCATCAGTCTATCACATGCACGTTTGAATGTCAATGAGCAAACCAAGTTTGCTGAATCAGAGGGTTAAAAAGTTAACGAGCTTCAGTGAAAACTCTGGACAGCTAGATTGGGTCCAACTTAGAGGGCACTGGGTTTTGTCCTTCCTACTGTGGTCAGAAGACCTCAGTGCAGCAAGATACCTATGTGTGGCCCGCCCTTCAATATCAGCCAGCTGGACCTTAATCATCAGGGCTTCCCTGCTCCTGCCAGATGCAGTTCATGTTCATGATTAGCATTCATTTCCTTGTGGCAATTCTAAATTCACACTTGAACTTTGTCTCACCTCTGCTGCCATGCCCAAACTATTCTACCCACCAAGAATGTCCCCTTGTTCCAAATCCACCATCAAACCCAAAACCACAACCTCCTTGAAGCCTTCCCCGACTGCACCTTAGTCCTGATCACACAAATAGCATAATTCCACTTAGATCATGCTCCCACTTTGGCTGCAGACTGATGCTTTCCATCTGAGCTAACCATATCTCTCCAGATATACTATCCACTCTCCAAGGGCAAAAGCCACATCTCATACCAGACCTTTCTCACCCAACAGTGCCAGGAACAATGGCTCACATGAGCTGCAAGGCTGAGACTTTAATAAATATCTGTGGATCTAAAAATTTACTGTAATTGAGCTCTGGAGTACAAAGTAATAAGCAGAAAGAAGACCCACAGGGCTTTCACATCAAATCATCCTTTTTAGCCACCATTATTAATCAATACTTTCTTTAAAAAAAATCAAAGCTCTCACTGCTCAAATAACAACAGGTCACAGACAGAGCCACTGCAAAGGACTTGCCACCAGATTTCATTATTCTGCCACAAGCACAACAACACTGCTCCAACGGCTTCTGCTGCATTCTCAGGCTACTATGTTGGATGGATCAAGTTCAGCATCTCCAATTTCCACATCTCTCCAGCCCCAAGTTCAAACCCCAAGCAGCTTCTTTCTGCCGAGAGAATTGCAAATCCTTGGCAAATAGAAGAAATAATGAAGAAATTGCTTTTCACCCAGTTTGGCTAATCGTGTTACTTGCTTTTTTTTTTTCCCCCATCCCAAATTCTTTGCTAGATCTTAAGATAAAAATAATTGCAGCATCTCAGTAGCTTGTAGAGTCTCCTTCATCCTAAATATACAACCAGTGTGCCCCCTAATGAGTCAGAATTCCCACTAAATGTCCACAGGGCCTCAGGTCAAATCCCAACTTCGTGATCCCATCAAATCACAGAGGTGTCTGGCTTTGGATAGACTGGGTCATTCCTTTTGATCGCAAAATGCACAGAAACCAATTCGCTAGCTGCTATTGAACAAAGGGCAGCCTCTGTGCTGTGCTGTGCTATGCGGTGGGGACAGACAGGACATCCCAGAAGCACAGACACAGCCTCCGTGGCTCACAGAATCTACACAAGGAAATAACGCCCAGCCCCCTAGATCCAGGAGGTTCATAAAGTAACCATAGCAGAGACTCCAGAAGCCTACAGGGCACAGAAAGTAGTAGCAAATCCCAGGTAGAGAATTTATTCTAGATTTTCCCAAAGCTGTCTTTGTCTGCATCATCTCCCTTGTCTCAACTCAGGTATGTCACCAAAGGGGGCCAGTTTTCAAAAAGACATAGAGAATCAATCCTTTTCCTCCATTCCACATTATTCTCTATGGTACTTCTTCTTGACTCACCATCCCCTCCTCTCCTTTCCCTGTCCTCCAAGTCTGGCTCTCTGGTTCTAACTGGGGAGCTTCTCCTAATCCTATTTCCCCTCCTGTAACTCTTTCATCCACAGCAAACACTTAGCAAAGTGTACCAATCCTCAGTGGGACTGGACTGGACAGTTGTTAAGGTGCCAGTAAACGGGGGTGAGGAGCTCTGAGCTTCAAGAAAACTTTAAAATTCTGAAGACACTTCTATCTATAGAATCACAAAATTTCAGAAGGGACCCTCCCTCCATATCAATGCAAACTCTTTCATTTTACCGTGGCTCAAAGTAAGAAACAGAAAGACAAGGCACCTTGTCCCACATCCTATGCTAATGGGTGGCCAGCCCCGCCTGCGGCTCCTGCCTCTCAGGAGCCATTCCCTGGAACTTTCCCCTCTGAGTACATTTTTCTGCTCAGCCTTCTCTTCCACTGTGGCCAGGCTCACTCAGTCACCGAGGAGCAGGAAAGCACTTGGACTTAAGTAGCAAAGAAGATTGCATGGTTAAGTGCCAAAATGAGTGTGGTGGACAAAAAACGCAATTGGAATTTTCAGAGAAAGTCAAGAGCTGCGTGTGCTAGAGTGACAATGAGACTCTAGTAGGCACTTAATAAATATTTGATGATTGAATGAATGAGTGAATCACTGACTGATAGGATGTACAAGTGGTAAGACATCATTAACTCTTAGGCTTTGAGGGAGAAACTGAGAGTAGGCAATTGCCCCTGAAAGATAGCCAAAAATATAAAAAGCTATTAACGTAAGTGGTTATTATTCACTTTGTCTAAGAGGTCCTTGCCAGCCCTGGTGGTCTAGTGGTTAAGATTCACGCTCTTACTGCCTCGGCCCAAGTTCCTTTCTTGGTCAGGGACCCAGACCACCCGTCTGTGAGTTGTCATACTGTGGCCGCTGAGTGTTGCTGTCATGCTGAAAGCTATGCCACCAGTATTTCAAATACCAGCAGGGTTACACCCATGGTAGTCAGGTTTCAGCAGAGCTTCCAGACTAAAACAGACTAGGAAGAAGGATCTGGCCTTCCACTTCTGAAAAAATTGTTCATGAAAACCCTATGAATAGCTGGAGAGCATTGTCTGATATAGCATAGGAAGATGAGAGGATGGCACAAAAAGACTAAGCAGGGTTCCACTTGCTCTACACAGGGTTGCTAGGAGTCCAAATTGACTGGATGGCACTAACAACAACAAGAGGTTCTCATTGTATTGCTCCCCAGTGTAGAGCTTTAGTACCTAAGCCAGCATTCATTTTTAATATTCAATCTCTACATAATTCTGTGATTCATTCATGCAACAGAAATCATTCATATGGGGCAAAGTTTGCCCCTTTCTTCAAGGACTCACAGTCTAGAGAGGTAAGGGACACAAATAGCAAAGCAGTATGAGCTGAAGTGCACTGGAGACGGAGGTGAAGAGCTGAGAGCTGAGCTGATGTCCTAAGATGTAGACGCTCTGACTAAAAGGGACCAATCAGGGCACCTTCCAGAGAGGAGGTGGCAACACAGAGCAAGCTGAGGCATGGAGGTGGACACGTGTACAGAGTACCCAGGGTCAGTGAGGAAACCAATGTGACGGGAGCAGAGGCCTGTGCAAGTGTTGCGTAAAATGAGGTTCACTTGAGAACACCGCCAGGTGTCTGCTGCAGGCTGCTGGACAGGGCAAACCAGGAATCCTGGGAAAGAGAAAGAGGAGCAACTGGGAAGAGTCAGGGAACAAATGGACTGTGAAGAACTTTCCTGATTCCAGAAACCCTACTGGGTTTGCTGTGACAGAGGTAATCTTGCTATCAGTTCTTTCCCTGACAGGGGCTAAAAATTCGGTTCTGAACATCATTGCTCAGCCATTGCAGCTCCCTATGGAGACAGACCCTTCCCTGGCACTCTCTCCTCCTTGCCTCCCCTCTCTGTATGTCTCCATGTCAATGTCCTTTCCTCCTTCTCATTCCTGACTTAAAGGGGATTTCCTGAGCACCAAAACAACCTTGAGTCCAAATTAGATATTATCTGAGACTTTGAGTCTTAAATATACACGGCGCTGGAGGCGTCCATTAATTCAACTGATTTTAAAATATACACATATATACATTTTTTTTCATGAGTCAAGAACAAAAAACAACTGTTCCTTGACTGTCTTAGAACACAAGGGCCCCTGTGGGCATTTCTGGTCATACCAAGGGGTTACTAATCTCTGGGCTATGGCGACAATAATGCCAGGCACCAGTTTCCAGGAGGCAGCATGGAAATCCTCTCAGAGATCAATTACAAAAATTAGCTGGTATTATTTAATCCTTACAACCCCTGTGAAGCAGACAGGCTAAGCATCTTTATCCCAATTTTACTGATTAGGTGACTGAGGCTCAAAGAGGTTAAGTAATTTGTCGGGGGGTCATTTAGCAGAGAAGTAGTAGGGACAGGATCCAAAGCAGATCTGGTCACTTCAGGTGTGATGTTCTTCACACTTTAACGCAGCCACCTGGCCCCAGGTGGTGCACCAACCTGTGTCATTTCAGCAAGTCAGTGTATCAATTGCTTCATCTTCTGAACGGGCATACAATGCTTATCTGGCCTCCATCCTTAGAAGAATCAAGGGACAGACGTGATATGAAGATATTTTTGAAAAGAACAAAGTGCCATGCCTATGAAAGGGGGTTTTTAAATTTTCTTTTTTATTGTGGTAACATTGGTTTATAACATTATATAAATTTCAGGTGTACCTCATTATATTTTGATTCCTGTGTAGATTACATCCTGTTCACCACCCAAAGACTAATTACAGTCCATCACCACACACATGTGCCTAATCACCTGAAAGGGGGTATTTTTGAAAAGAAACGATAAGTTGGGTCAAGGATACATTTTTCCAACATGGCAAGTTTCTGAAACCCTTTTCTGCACCCCCTTCATTCGCTATCCCTCTCCAGCACTTGGAAAGGTGGAAGCCTCTGCCTGCCTGGAGGGTCAGCTCAGCTGGCTTTGCCCATAATTATTTCACATAGGCCTCCCCAGCTCCTGGGGAGGGGTGCCTGCTTCCTCCTGAGGGATCCTGTGAACTTCCGGGCTGCTCACTTCTCCATTAGACCCTGGCATCATTTGCTCTGAACTGGATAGGAAGTCAACTGTGGGTTTCTAAGCCAAAGGCTTTTTTTATTATTTAAAAAACATCATGCTTCCTCAACCTTAGAGAGCACCCTCTAAGAGGGTAAAAAAATCAACTCTCTAAAGAAAGCTGCTCTCACTCCAACCTTTGAAACTTCCAGATGAAAAATAGAACAGCCACTAACAGACTCAGTCATCAAAGGGCACCAGGTCCCCCAAGAACTTTATATTGCCCCAACTTGGTGTGTCTAAGGCGAGATCAGAATCTAGAAGAAGGCTAAGTGAAAAGGGAAATGAAACTCAGAGCCAAACGAGAACGCAGGAGGGCATCTTCCCCTGCATTCATGAAGAAAACACCATGGGCATCTTGGTGTTGACTTTCCTGCACTCACCAAGCATCTGTGACTTTGTGAAGAGTTTGTGAAACAAGAGGGTTATCTTTAGAAACAGCTATTAAGGAAGCCCAAACCCATGGTGACAGGTATGATGGTGGAGCTCCTTATTTAATCCTGGCCCAAAACATTTTGGGACACTCACTAGGTTTCATAATATCCCAAAAGATAAGAATGGAATTGAATAGTTTTGTTCCCTTCTTCACAGGAACCCAAGAAGCAAGCACAGTGATATGTGGCAAGGACTCTGTCATGCTTCCTTTCTTCAGGGCAATGTTGCTACCCTTCCAAGACAAGAGCAGCCTCCTGACCCCCACCACCTCACTGGACGGCTCCCACACAGTGGGTCCCTGAGCAAATTCAATAACATCACCCCATGTTTTAATACGCTGCAACTCCTGACAATGCTAACGTGTTAACAACAATTTCCCCCATTCTTCTGGCAGGAGCAGAACTGAAGCAACTTGAAATGCCATCAGCAAAAAATTATTTATTTCCCATTCCTGAGCAGCAGAGAAAACAAGGTTTCATTGGCTGGGTTTGCCTTCAATAGCTTTCTGGTTTCAATTAAAACTTCAAGTCTCCAAGGGAAAAACTGGCATTCTGGGAGGCTGAGGCCCAGCCAAGTTTCAGTGTCTCCACAAGAATCCAGAAAGGATGTCCCATCCATCTAGCCACTTCTCATCTTCATCCGTTTGCATATTATATAGAAGGTTCAGAGCAGAGACTGAAGTACAACTAAAAGTAACGGCCAGGTTGAAAAAACTCTCCTCTCCTACACGTACATTTTTGTGCCAGAGAAGTATTGATTTAGCCCCTAATGGAATTGAAAGTCAAGATAGCAGCAGAAACGGAATCGGGAATCCAAGGGGAAGTGCCTACCTATTTATTTCTTCTTCAGCAAACTCCTGCCTCTCCCCAATGATCATTTTCAACTAAATTCGACAAAGATTCCAAGCACTGTTTCCTCTTTCCCCCCAATTCTCATTTAGATCAGGTGATTTACAGGGCAACTTGCCATTAATAATGCAAGTACATGAGCAGAAGCCCTCACAGCACCAAGGGGCTCCTTGGTTCACTCAGGGATACCCCCAGGCTTCCCCTGTGTGAAGTCCAGAACGGGGCCTGCCAGCTGTGCCTTTCTATGTAACATTCTGATGTTAACCTACAAAAGCTCAGATTACACCCCTTCACTTGCCTAGCCCATTCATGAACATATAAGGCAGTTGATATTTTCTCCCAAGTTAGAAGTGGTCCCTTTCCTAACCAACATCACTGCCTCTCAGTCGCTCCTCCTTAAGTTCACTACAAGCCATCCCCTCCCCCACCTCCAGTTTGTTTATTCCAGTGACACATCTATTTTCCCTGCTAAGAGAGACAAGTCAGTTTCCCTCCTCTGGCTCCCGATCATGTTCGCTCACCACCTCCTCCCCCCAGCCCAGCTCAGGTTACTATAGTGGCAAGCAGCTCCCACAGTCCAGCTCCAACACCAATTCAACCTCCCAAGACTAAGACTTTTTTTCTTCATGGGGGAGGGGAGATGATGTGCAAAGCAGCACTTTCTCAGAGTACCTGGTCTCCATATCCTCTCAGGCTACATTCCCTGAAGTTAGAAAATACTCTGTGTTCCACCACACTCTGCTGATCTGTCCTAACGCCCTTCTCTGGCAGCAGGCAACTGGATTAAGTACATCTTCAACTTAGCTCAGAAACCTCGGACTGGCAGGTCAGAGCAAAAGAGATCAAGCCTCCCTCCGGGAGTTTGGGGACGGTAGAAGCAAGAGAAAGGGGAGGGAGTGACCTGGGATTGTAAACTGGCTACATTTTTAAAGTGCTACAAACTTTCTCCTCCCTCACATGCCCCCGGCCAGTTGGCCCCGCCTCCCCATCCGAGCCAGACAACATCTAACTGGGGTGTGCAAAGGAAACTCTCCCAGACGGTCCAGGTTTGGCCCCAGGGTTGCAGATGTGGCCTACACAGAACAACACCCTTCCTCTCCACTTCCCTCTTCTCTACCCCATTCCCACTCCCCGCCCCCGCCCCCGCCCCCCACACACACGTTTTGCAGATGAAGATGAGTTCAGATGGTGCACATCAGATTTACCTGTAGGAACTAAAGGAGGGTAAGAGATGGGGGCCAATGGCCAGATAGCTTTGGTGACAGCTACTTTATGAAGTTAGTTTGTTGTACAAATCTACAGAAAAAAAAGAAAAACAGGATGAAGAATAAAGGAAGGAAAAACAATGTAAGAGAAAAGCAAGTAATATTCATATTTTCTTCAAGACTATGGCCTCCACCCCAACTTTAGAAAGAAAGGTGTGGATAGTGGTGTGTGGGAGTGTGGGGGAATGGAAGGAAAAGTAGCTGCTGTAGAATTTAAGAATAAACTGCCCTCTTGGAGGAGAGTTTCTGCAGGGATAAAGAGACTCGAACTGCTCTTTTAGCATTAGACGTCAACCATGAGATTATCAGGACAGTTTATTTGAAGCGGAAACGAATCGGAAATCCTTCCCTCAGCAGTCCTTTTAGATGGAGACACCCACCCTCAGACCCGGCACAGATACACATAAAGAATAAACGCAGCATCAAGGGCAATAAGATACCCCTCCCCGCGCTCCCAGTACCTCTAGCCTCATCTCCCACTTCCAATTGCACAACTTTCCGATCTCCAAAGAAAATATTTCCAGTTGGATCCGATTTCAGAATTGTAAGCTGTGCGGGTCGTGGGAGGAGGGGTGTTTGCAGCGTGTGGGGAGGGGGCCTAGAAGACAGCATTTCGGTAGTTACTTATCTTTTTAGAACCAGCATGCTCTACCGATCAGAAATTGCTATTACCCAACAATGCTTCCATCACAGACAGACACCAAAAACAGCATCACCGTTATCACCATCTTGCTAAAGATCTGCCCAGTCCAGTTTACCTGACTTTGTCTCTGTGGAACTTCTCAGACTGTATTTTAGTCAAAGAGATAATGGTTTGAAAGACAAAAACAATAAATCGATACTGAAGGGCTCCCTTTCCGGAGTGATTTCCCACTGGAAACCACCGAACGGGGAAGCCTGCCGTTAATTCCCAAGCCCACGGCTCCACTAGAATCACACACAATGCGTGCTTTCAAAAAAACCATTCGTCTGCTTTTAAGGGAATTCCTGTCTTTTCAGAGTCCCAAAACCGGAGAGCAGGAGAAAGAGACTCAGATCCATTGATTAAGATTTTAAGAGAAAGACTAACACAGAGCCGCGACACAAGCACACACCAACCTTCGCCGGCTGGACCACTTCTTCCCTGTTCTTCTTTCTATTAACGACACGTTAGATTCTGATACATTTCCCCCCCAAAAATCCAACTAGGTTACAATGTAGCTCTCTAGCTCCACTTAACCTGCAAGTTACAAAGAGAGCAAAAAAAAAAAATATCCTGCCGCCTTCCCACCCCTTTCCCTACCCCCTCCCCCTCCGAGTCCCCTCCACCAACGCCAAACCCGCCAGCCCCGCCAGCCGGCAGCAGGACCGAGGGAGGGTGCAAAAGGCGGCGGGGGGGGGGGGGGGGGGGGCGACGAAGGGGGGTAGAGGGGGGAGGATCAGATTAGGCGAAACTCAATAAGCTCTCAGCCCTCCAGCCCGATGCTTCCACCATCGCCGCCACCAACCGGCCACTCCAAATGAGCCAGCATCGCTGCCCACCGGCGGACGGGCCGGAATAGCGCCCATCCTCTGCAGCCTCGCCGGGACCGGCATCCCGCCCCCTCAGCCCCGTCTCCCCGTTCCCGCCCCGTGCAAAGTCAAAGCCCGGGCGAGGCGACATTAACTTTTGCATGCAGGGCACACACACCGCCCCCGGCCCCCGGCGTGCGGGGGCCCGTGGCGCGGCGGGAGGCTGGGCGCCGAGCTCCCGGGCCAAGGTCGCCGCGCGTGCTCACCCATGTCCCGGCGGCTCCGGCTCCGCTGGCCCCGACGCTCGCTCAGATCCCGGCTCCGGTCGCTCGCCTGAGCCCCCAAAGGTGCTGCTGCGGCAACTCCATGGCGATGAGCATCTGTCAAACGGCGAGCTGCGGGCGGGCCGCCCTCGCTCGGGGGGCGCCGGGGCCCCCGGGCGCGCGGAGGCGGCGGCGAGCGGCGGGCGCC